>NC_046172.1:9940113-10080113 GCF_011064425.1 Rattus rattus
GTTGCCGTTCAGAGACTAACTAGTAACACTAAGGGTGTGTTGCCGTTCAGAGACTAACTAATAACACTAAGGGTGTGTTGCCATTCAGAGACTAACTAATAACACTTAGGGTGTGTTGCCGTTCAGAGACTAACTAATAACACTAAGGGTGTGTTGCCGTTCAGAGACTAACTAATAACACTAAGGGTGTGTTGCCGTTCAGAGACTAACTAATAACACTAAGGGTGTGTTGCCATTCAGAGACTAACTAATAACACTTAGGGTGTGTTGCCGTTCAGAGACTAACTAGTAACACTAAGGGTGTGTTGCCGTTCAGAGACTAACTAATAACACTTAGGGTGTGTTGCCGTTCAGAGACTAACTAATAACATTAAGGGTGTGTTGCCGTTCAGAGACTAACTAATAAGACTTAGGGTGTGTTGCCGTTCAGAGACTAACTAATAACACTAAGGGTGTGTTGCCGTTCAGAGACTAACTAATAACACTTAGGGTGTGTTGCCGTTCAGAGACTAACTAGTAACACTAAGGGTGTGTTGCCATTCAGAGACTAACTAATAACCTATGTCACCCTCTGGATACTATCTGCAGTCCCCATCAAGAAACAGCTTTAGAGGAAGGCCAATATGCAGGCAGCAGATTGAACCTGAGACCCTGACCCAGGCTATAGTAGTGATCAGTGATCTGCACCTACCCCCTAGTTGTGGGAGGGGAATTGATTCTCTCAGGTTAGAAGCTTGAGAGGGGCTAGAGAAGCAAGAAGAGAGAGGAGGAGGTGGTGGGGGAGGGAAAATGTGGCAAGTGCGTGTGTGTGTGTGTGTGTGTGTGTGTGTGTGTGTGTGTGTGTGTGTGTGAAAGGAAGCAGGCTAGGTGAACAAGCAGATGCTGCCACCTAGGTTGCTGTCTGGTGCGCTAGGTGAGCAGGGGGCAGAGGACAGAAAGACAGCTTCAAAGTGCTCTCTGCCCCTGTCCCCACTCCTAAGCCAGCTGCACAAGAATATTCTTCCTCTCTCCATACAAGCACGAGAGCCTTTACCTCCATTGTGCACTGAAGCCCAAAGTGGGGCCCTTATCTGCCTGCCCCTCCCACCAACCTGTCCCTGTTGCCATGGAAACTATCTCCGGGGGTAAGGTGATCTCTCTCTACTTGCAACCTCCCTGCTTTCAGCACCAATCAATCAATCCCCCCCCAAACCCCATCTCCAAGGGGGAGGTCCTACGGGAGGGTAAGGAAGGAGAGAAATTAAACACAGGAAAAAGAACAACAGCAATGAAAAATGAGGAAAGAGAGGGGTGATGTAATTCCGGCCGTTGATCAATTCCCTTTGTCCCTCCGGTGACCATACCCTTTCCATGCATAACTCCTAGAGGCAGAAGCAGCTCTTCTCGGGGGATTTCCAGGTCTTTTGGATAGACCAGCAATAGTTTTTTCTGGCTATAGAGGTTCGCTAAGCTATAAGGTGTTGAGAACTTTTACTATTCATGCCCCAACCTCAGAAGGAAGGTTGCAGGAATAACAGATCAACCTGGTTGTGGGTAATTCGAGATGGGCTGGAGCTTACATGCCAGACTCAGCAAGGTCATGGCTGGGTTGACCACTGAGGATTTATTTACTATGGCAGATTGTATGTTGTACAAATGGCTGTAATAATAGTTTTAGCCCTGCAAACTCTTCCAGTAACTGATTTCACCCCATTCAGAGGTGGAGTCTGTGGCCCCCTCCCTTTTAATGTAAGTGGGACTTAGGGCTGCCTCTCACTCTTGTATGTGAGACAAAGACTACTAAGTGAGCTACAACCCCAGGCCTTCACTCCATATATTCTTCCTAGTGGCACTATGATAGAGTTCAGCATTAGGACACGGGTACAAGTGATGCTATGTAACCTCTGAAGCTAGTTACAAAAAGGCAATGCAACTTCTCCCTGTCTCACATGCATGACCTGGTCCCTGGACTTCAGGTGCCATGCTCTGAAAAGCCCAGATTCCATAGAGATCCCTTCTGGTTCTGACAAGTGTTCTGGACAGAAGTCCCTACTGAAGTTTGGCTAACAGTCAGCATTCCCAACCCAACAAACCAATGAGGGGACTCTCATGATGACTGCAGCTTCTGAATGAAAGCACCGGAGTCACCTACTCCGGTCCCAGAACTAGGGGAGATAGTCACAATAAGTGATGGTTCTATCACCAGAGACAAAGCCTGGGCTGGGAATGTGTCTCAGCTGGTAGAGTGCTTGCTTCACTTACACGACTCCATGGATTTGGTCGTCAGCACTACGTAAAATCTAGTGTGGTGTCTAATTTAGCACTGAGGAGGTAGAGGCAGGAAGATGGGAATACAAGGTCATCCTTAATGCTTATCTCGTTCAAGGCATATCAAATCAAATGAAACAAACCCCAAACAACAGCAACCCCAAACAAAACAGATAAGAAAACCAAACCAAAACAAAAGAAAACCAGTTTGAGGTTGGACCTAACAAAGTACTATTTTATTTATGTTTTTCATTATTATGTTTATAATGTCATTTTCATTGCATTTCTGATGCTTGAGTCTAGAACTTTGTGGAGAAGATAGGTAAGCTCTCTATTACCAAGCTAGAGTCCCAGCCCTGAACAGGAGGTCTTAGACATTGGTGTTCTATGGCAAGATTTATATAACAAGCACACTTTGCCTCTCTACTTGCCAGCCTCTAAAATCACAGAAGTTAGTTTCTCATGATGTATTTGATGACTGTTTCAACACTGGTCCCCATAGCCATAATCAGTCCATACTCTGTCCAATGCTGGAAGGGACGTAGGTGAAAACTATGATTCAGGTGGTGATTTTGTGTTCCAAAAGAAACTGTGGATTTGACACTGGGCACTTAGCTGAGCGGTTTGCTCATGGTCGTCAGTCATAACTGGGTCATCAAATGCCTCTGATGTCTATTCTTTCCTTGTGGCTACCTGCATGTTCTCCTAATATCTCTTCCCATTTGTGACACACTGCCTGGTGTTCCACTCTGACTGGGCTCCTTTATAGGCATTCTCCATATTACTTGTGTTCATCAACTTCATTCAAGTTGCATGTGTTGATGGTTCTCAAACTTCAGGGTGCATCAGACTTATCTACAATATCACTTAAAAAAATTTCTGGACTTCGGCCTCAGAGGTGAATGTCTAATTATACTCTCTGTCTTTGTCTCTATCTCCGTGCCTGTGTGCTATATGTGTATATGTGTTGAGTATGTTTGTATGTATGTACATATGTGTGCATAGAGGGTACATGGCTTTGGGTGTTTCACTCCATAACTGGGTGGTGTCTTTGCTTTGGGCCTGTGGTAAGGTGGCACATCAAGACTAGAACCCACAGTGGAACAAAGTTTCTTACCTTGTAGTCAAGATGCCAAATAGAAGAGGAAATAATTGGGGAGCCACCATCCTCTTCAAGAGCATACTGGTGATGGCTTAAAGTCTTTCCCTGAGGCCTTAACTCTTAAGAGTTCTACCACTTTCCAGTGGTGTTTCTTTGGAGGCTCAGCCTCCAACCAACGAGCTTCTGTGGAAAATTTAAGAATCAAATTATGCTATGGTATGGGAGCATACACTGTAGTCAGGAAGCTGAGGTAAGATTGTAAATTCAAGGCTTTCCTGGGCCACAGACCCAGTTCAAGGCCAGCCTAGACAACTTGGCTAATATTAGAGTTACTCTTGGCCTCTGCCTGAAAAGTTTGTCTTTGTAGTGTGTGGTAGTTAGTGCAGACACTCATCGTTGACCAGAGTGCAGAGAATAGGTGACTTTTGAGTCATTAGGCCATAAATGGGACATGTTTATTACCCAAGACTCAGGTAACATTGTAGAAGAAGAAGAATAAAAAAGAATATGAAAGCTAGAGGAAAGTGGGTAGGGTTGTGGCACATTGTCTTAATGTTGCCTTCCATGTATGACACAGCTGTGGCATTTGTGGACTCCCATCTGCTGTGATTAGCCTCTAATGCCCTGCACAGTATCAGGCCCCATTAGCAGGTCATCATGGAATAGGGAAGGGTTATATGGCTCCACCCCTCCTAGACTTATAAGCAATTAATGCTTGTTGGGTGAGGGAGATGGATTTTCTTCTGTGGTGCAGCCAGCTCTAAGACGATCATGCTATTTTAAAGAACCCCTCACCTAGGCTCCTGTAAGCGACCCTTAATTAAATCATTGGTTCACACACAATCAAGACATAGAAATAGAAGGAGGGGTTAGTTGGAGAGATGAAGGAAATTGGCAGAAGTGGGAGGCAGACACGAGAGGGCAATGGGGTAATATGATCAAAATACATTATATGCTTGTATTAAAAGTATCATAATGAAATCCATTATATAATACAGGCTGACACAAGAAGAAAAGAAAAGTAAAAAGCCTGGAATGTATGATAGAGTGCTTGCCTGGTATAAATGAGTACCACACACACAGAGAGAAAAATCTAAAGTATAGCACAGCCATAAATGTTTATAAATGCCTTTCTAATTCCCCTCTTCTCCAGCTTCTCCTCCCGCCCTAGTTTGGGTTTCCAGTAGCTTTGGCTTGGACTATCGCCATAGCTCCACTACTGGCTTGCGTTCCTGCTGTCTCCTTTGTTTACACAGTTATCAGATTTTTTTGACTTGGAGGTCAGATCTCTTAATCTTCTCCTCCCCCTCCTCCCCAAGAAACACCAGAAGCATCCTACCATATGATCTCTTTACCATCTGGGTGGGCATTGACTCCTGGCATACCTTTACTCTTGGCAGCTGGCTTATTGGGGGCCAAAACCATTTCACTTGAACCACAGAATGGGGATAGCCTTAAGTGTCTGAGGCAGCTCTAATCCAGGAATTGACATGTGGAGATGCTGCACTACCTCCCTTGCTCTAATCTGGATATCTCCAAGGTGAGACTTACAGAGATTCCAGACTTTCCCTGTAGGATCAGGCAAAATATACCCTCTGAGAATTTTGGCTCAGTAAGGTCCCTTGGTTTGACTTTGGCCCTTCCCTATATCTTTGTGGTCTTTTCCTGATGATCCTTCCTAAATAAAAACCTTTCCCCCAAGAATCCTTGTTTGCCTCTGTGGATCTTGACCTAAGAAAAGTACTTATAGGATGACAAGAGAAATCCTCCACTTGGAAGACAAGGTTATTTGAAATTGGTCTGAGCGATGTTTGTGGATGTCTCTTTGCTGAGTCTTACCTGACACTACAGCCACATCAAGGGCTTGAGCTTCAGGAAAATGCCACACAGTCTCAGCCTCCTGTAGGTCAAAGGGGGAGGGGTGAGGGACGTGATACTCATTTGGGGAATGTCAATTCAACCCGTCCTTCGAAGTTCAGCAAATGTGTGAAACCTTTTGAAGTCCCCCCTTATGGTGCTATCTTTCCTCTTGCCTTTGTCCTTGCATTTTATACCTTTTCCTGGCACTATATTTCCTGTTTCATGCATGAAAATCTGTTCCCCACATTCCAGTGTGAACTCATGCAAACATGACCACGTCTCATTAATGCCTGTGTTTTGACGCCATGCAGAAGCTGTTAGAAGGTGCTGATCACGAGAAACTGTGTTGCCTCAGAAAAATGGGCTGAAATCTTAACTCCAAGTGCCCCAGAATGTGACTTCATTTAGATATAGCATCATCGCAAATGCTATCACATGAAAATGAGCGCATTAGGGTGGTCTCTAATGCAATATGGATGGTGTCCTTATAAAAATGAGAAATTTGGGCCCTCAAAGACCACATGCCATAGGTATTTACATGTGAATATGAAGACAGAGATTGGGATGTTTCTTTGAGCCAAAAGAAAAGCAGAGACGGCAAGAAGATTAGGAGAGAGGCAGTGAAGGGATGCGCTCCATGTCTCTGAGAAGGAACCAACCCTGTGGACCCCCTTGATGTCAGATTTCCATCCTCCAGAGCTGCAAGGCAGCACACTGCTTTTGTTAGCCATGAACTATATAATGCTTGGTTCCAGCAGCCATAGGAAGAGTCTGCTGAGTGAACGAATTTGACAGAGGCCTTACTGGGTACTTATATAGAAGGCACTGCTCTGGGCTTCATACAAATATTAACCTCTTTAATTCTCAGAGCATTGCTATGAAGCTGCACCATGATCATTTCATTTTACAGAGGAAATTGAGACACAGAGAGGTTGAGTGACTTCTTCAGAGCTTGAGAACCTCACCACTACATTGAGCTGAATTAAACTCAGGTCCTCAGGAATGGCAACCAGAGGCAGAACCAGACTTAGGGAGAGCAAAGTTGCTGAGCTACATGGCTGGGGAGGAGGTAGAAACAGAACTCCCCCCTTTTTGCCTCATTTCTCCTCATCCAATACCCTCTCTCTAAACCAGAAGAGATGAGCCTTGAAAACGTCTCATGATAAATACTCACATTTGTGAGTCATTGCCACTAGCCTGGGTACCAGCCAGTAAAAATGGGGCGGATAGTTGTTGTCAGGGAGACCTGGCTCCTAGGGGAGGATGCTCTGGCGCTGGTTATGGGCTAACAGTGGTCGTGTAAATTCTCATTCTCCGGGAGTGTACTTTCATGACTGATGGTCACAGGTAGAATTGCTTGGGCTTTAGATTTGTGGACCTGATGCCCATAAACCACATTTTCATATAGAATACATGTCTGAGGAGAAGCGGGCATGTTTTAATCTCATGAGTTACGGTACTGCCTTCCTCTAAAACCTCTGCGGCCACCTCCAATGAGGGAAGAGGATGCTGGGGTAAGGGAAGCCCCTAGCACTCTCCAGCTTCCCTGCACCACCCCTCCAGATGAGCTTTTATTTACTCTCTAGGAAGGGAGGAGTTCTAATCTGTTGTTAAGGGCCCTTGCTGCCTCAGGGTGGTAAGAAGAGAAAGCAAACGCATTTTTGCCTCTTCAGTCACGATTCCCAATAGCTGTTGACAGCTGAGTGGCTCAGCAATGGGTTTGACTGCAAAGGATGTGGTGGAGATGAGAGAGAGAGAGAGAGAGAGAGAGAGAGAGAGAGAGAGAGAGAGAGAGAGAGAGAGAGAGAGGATCTTTTTCACAGCCAAGTGGGTTCTACACACTGGCTTTTTTTTTTTTTTTAATGCTGGGCTACTTTGAGGTTGGTCATGTGGGAGGAAAGAACATGTGTCTGATAGAAAACTTCTGGGTCTTTCCTTAGATGGATGGAGCCTGCTGGTTAACAGAACATGCCAATCACAAACAGGCACAGGTAGAGGAGTGGGCACGATGGAGTCTATGATGGGTGAAGTGAGACGGACGCTGGATGGAGACTTGAGGATGGTGGGCAGAGAACTGGGTGGGAACCAGAGGGCACTTGGATAGATACACACAATCTGGGGCTCTAAGGTTCTTGGAGGAAGAGATAAAGACAGGGTGTAAGAGGCGAGAGCAGGTGCAAGGCCTGAAAGTCTGGGTAGGAGTCCATTAAAGGCAGCAAGGAGTCACCAGAAGCCTAGGTTCAGCTTTCTCTGTAGTAGGAGCAGGGAAAGGCCACTGGATACAGGCAGAAAGACCCTGAGGAGTTTGAACTCCTGAGACCAATTTTTGCTGTTATTATTAGAGGGATTTCGGTGGCAGTGTAGCTGAACCTGTCATAGTGGCTCCAGGGCTCAGGCTTCCAGGCTCAGGTCATTGCTTTGCGCCCCTTCTCTGTCTGCCTTCCCTCCTCCCTAGTGTCATAGTATTGAATACCATTTCTGCAATGCCATAGACTGCAATGTCTGAGGCTACCTGCCCTCTCTTTTTAGGCATGAGCAGTATCTTATACTCAGCCTCCTTGTTCTATCCACAGCCTTCTGAATCTCTCTTTTGGCAGCTTCTGCCAGTCAGGTCCAAAACCTAACATTCATCCTCCTCCACTTTCCTCTCTCATCCATCCTGGCTGCAAACCCTGCTGATAACACCTAAAAACACACACTTTCAGAATTTGGTCACTTCCCACCCATCATGTTGTTGTGCTCTTAGTTCTGTTGCCATCTGCTCAAGCCTACTGTTTGGAGACAGGACTTCACTCTGAAACTCAGACCCTTAGTCCTGCCTTAGCTGCCAGTGTTGGGATTGCCCATGTGCATCACCATGCTCCAGGCTTTAGACTTCCTTCTTCCTTCCTTCTTCCTTCCTTCTTCCTTCCTTCCTTCCTTCCTTCCTTCCTTCCTTCCTTCCTTCTCTTCCCTTCCCCTTCCTTCCTTCCCTCCTTCCTTCCTCCTTCCTTCCTCCTTCCTTCCTCCTTCCTTCTTCCTTCCTTCTTCCCTTCCTCTTCCTTCCTTCCCTCCTTCTTTTCTTCCTCCTTCCTTCCTCCTTCCTTCTTCCTTCCTTCCTTCCTGCCTTCTTCCCTTCCTTCCTTCCTTCTTCCCTCCCTCCCTTCTTCCTTCCTTCCTTCACTCCTTCCTTCCTTCCTCCTTCCTTCCTCCTCCTTCCTTCCTCCTTCCTTCCTCCTTCTTCCTTCCTCCTTCCTTCCTTCCTCCTTCCTCCTTCCTTCCTTCCCTTCTTCCTCCCTTCCCTCCTGCCTTCCTCCCTTCTTTTCTTTCTTCCTTCTTTCCTTCCTTCCTTTCTCCCTACCTTCTTTCCTCCCTTCCTTCCTGCCTGCCTGCCTTCCTCCCTCCCTTCCTTCCTTCCTTCCTTCCCACCCTTCCTTCCTTCCTTCCTTCCTTCCTTCCTTCCTTCCTTCCTTCCTTCCTTCCTTCCTCCCTTCCTTCCTTCCTTCCTCCCTCCTTCCTTCCTTCCTTCCTCCCTCCCTCCCTTCCTCCCCCCCCCCCCTCCTTCCTCCCTTCCTTCCTTCCTTCCTTCCTTCCTTCCTTCCTCCCTTCCTTCCTTCCTTCCTTCCTTCCTTCCTTCCTTCCTTCCTTCCTTCCTTCCTTCCTTCCTTCCTTCCTTCCTTCCTTCCTTCCTTCCTTCCTTCCTTCCTTCCTTCCTTCCTTCCTTCCTTCCTTCCTTCCTTCCTTCCTTCCTTCCTTCCTTCCTCCCTTCCTTCCTTCCTTCCTTCCTTCCCCTTCCTTCCTTCCTTCCTCCCTCCCTTCCTTCCTTCCTCCCTCCCTTCCTGCCTTCCTCCCCCCCTCCCTTCCTCCCCCCCTCCCTTCCCTCCTTCCTCCCTTCCTTCCTCCCTTCCTCCCTTCCTCCCTTCCTCCCTTCCTTCCTTCCTTCCTTCCTTCCTTCCTTCCTTCTTCCTTCCTTCTCCTTTCTTCCTTCCTTCCTCCCTTCTTCCCCCTTCCTTCTTTCTTCCCTCCCTTTCTCCCTCCCTCCCTCCCTCCCTCCCTCCTTCCTTCCCTCCGTCCCTCCCTCCCTCCCTCCCTCCCTCCCTCCCTCCCTTCCTTCCTCCCTCCCTTCCTCCCTCCCTCCCTTCCTCCCTTCCTCCTCTTCCTCCTTCCTCTCCTTCCTCCCTCCCTCCCTCCTTCCTTCTTTCCTTCCTTCCTTCCTCCCTCCCTCCCTCCTTCCTTCCTTCCTCCTTCCTTCCTTCCTCCTTCCTTCCTCCTTCCTTCCTTCCTCCTTCCTTCCTCCTTCCTTCCTCCTTCCTCCCTTCCTTCTCTCTTCCTTCCTTCTTCCTTCCTTCCTCCCTTCCTTCCTCCTTCCTTCCTTCCTCCCTTCCTTCCTTCCTTCCTTCCTCCCTCCCTTCCTTCCTTCCTTCCTTCCTTCCTTCCTTCCTTCCTTCCTTCCTTCCTTCCTTCCTTCCTTCCTTCCTTCCTCCCTTCCTTCCTTCCTTCCCTCCCTTCCTTCCTTCCTTCCTTCCTTCCTTCCTTCCTTCCTTCCTTCCTTCCTTCCTCCCTTCCTTCCTTCCTTCCTTCCTTCCCTCCTTCCTCCTTCCTTCCTCCTTCCTCCTCCTCCACCCTCCTCCCTCCTTCCTCCTTCCTCCTCCTTCCTCCTTTGCTTTCCTTCCCTTTCCTCCTCCTTCCTTCCTTCTCCTTCTTCCTCCTCCTTCTTTCCTCCCTCCCTCCCTCCTCCCTTCCTCCTTCCTTCCTCCCTTCCTTCTTCCTTCCTTCCTCCTCCTTCCTTCTCCTTCCCTTCCTTCCTTCCTTCCTTCCTCCTTCCTTCCTCCTTCCTTCCTTCCTTCCTTCCTTCCTTCCTCCCTTCCTTCCCCCCTCCCCCCCCCTCCCTCCCTTCCTCCCTTCCTCCCTCCCTCCTTCCTTCCTTCCTTCCTTCCTTCTTCCTTCTTCCTTTTTTTTCCTGATAGTAGGGAGTAGATTCAGGGGACTCAGGCATGCTCGGCAAATGCCCCTACCACTGGACTATATTCAAGACCCCTTTTTCACCTTGATTTGAGACAGTTGCCTAGACTTACTACACTGTCCAGTGGCAGTGAACTCTCACTCAGTATCCTAGAAAGGCTGTGATCTTGCAGTCCTCTTGTCCAAGCCTACCAAGTAGATGGCATGATAGACCTGTTTGCCAATCCCAGGGAGCAGATCCCTTGTTCTTAAGCAAGCAATTAAAGTGCTCTTTTAGGGCACGAGTCATACAACATCACTGAGCCCTTTGCTGCCTTTCAATGGCCCTAACATCCCAAAGACAGCTAAAGTCATCACTGTGGCCCACCCAAACACCCCCACCATGTCCCTGTAACAATCTTTCCTATAACCCACTTGGGTACCAGTGACCAAAGCTTCCCTGTGCTTTTCACAGCAGGCCAAGTCTTTGCCCTTCGATGAGGCCAGACACACACTCACCTAGGAGCCCTTGCTGCTCTCTCTCCTCTCCTTTTTTTCAGCTCAACTCTAATGTCATCTTCATGTGATACTTTCTCTGACTATTAAAAACTGCCTCCTGTCATACTCCCCAACCTTCCCTGGTCCCCTGCCTTGGGTTATTCTTGTCTACAGTATTTTAAAAACTTTTGTCTTTTCCTGCCCACTTAAATATAAGTTCCATGAAGACAAGAAATTGGAATGTTTGGCTCAATCTAGAATCTTTGTACCTGGAACAAAGTGAATAGAGCAAATTCCTTTTTTGTCCCTAGATATACTATTCTATGCACTTACTAACCAGTAAATTTTCTCCCTCCGCTTCCTTTGTCTAACTAAATAATGTTGACCATGTCTTTGATTTCTGTAAAGCCTTGTAGATCTAAACACCCTTTCCCCCGCACACTCTCATCGGGTTTGGCAGCAGTCCTCAGATGCCCAGTGAGCAAGGCTTTCCCATCCTCCCATAACTACGGGGTCAATCAGAGGGAAAAGAAAATGAAGCAGGTGCTCTGGATGAGCCACAGTGGACTCTCTGGGCTCAGATGCTCAACTGCTTACCTGCAGCTGTGGTCCATACTTTCCAGTCCAAGCGCTGTTAGCTTTTCATGCCTGGCACTGTCTGGGCAAGCCCAGTAAAGCACTTGGAAGAGCAGAAGAGTTCATGGCCTTGGGGCATCCTTGAATTCTAGAAAATGCTCAAGCGATAGATTCAATGTTTATGCCCCCCCCCGAAATTCATTTCTTTGCTTTTTTTTACATTTATTTATTGTCTTGTAGGTGGGGGGTGTGGGGGTGGTGTGCATGTGATGTGCATTGGAATATATATGTTATAGCATGTAGATGGAGATCAGGAAACAACTTCTAGAAATCAATTCTTTCCTTCTCACATGTGGATTCTGGGGATCTGACTCTTCCTTGGTGAGTCATCCTCTCAGCCTCTACCTGAGATCCTTTGCGGTTCTCACCCTGATAGCATGGGATTTGGAGTTGGGCATTTGATGGTGATTAAATGCTGTTGTAAGACTGGACCACTATCAAAAGAAGATCCAAATTCCAAGGTATGTTCCGTATGATTTCTGGGCGGCTCCCTTCAGGGATCAAGCCCCAGGTGCCCACAGATGCAGTCTCCTCTGTCCTGTATCTGTGGTTGGCTTTTTTTCCTTCTCTACCTCTCTTCTCTGATTTGTGGCTGTGCCTCTCTCTGGTGGCTCCTCTCAGTCAAAGCACTGTCGAAAGTCCTTTTTCAAGTTGTTTTCCGGGAACCCGCTAAACTGGGAAAGCAGTGCTCCAAGCTTTTCTGATGATAGAGAGACCCTTCTGTGACCCTGGACAGGGTTTGTCATATTCTATATACACATACAGGATGCCCGTTGACATTTGAATTTTAGATAGACATGTTTTAGTATACATTTTATGCAATATTTGGGAGGGTGTGCTGATACTAAAAAGATTCATTGTTTATCTGAAGTTCACATTTTCCTGGCAACCTGAACCAGGCCTGTAAACAAGGGTATACTAATTAGGGAACTGGAAATGATTACAGAGTCCTGGATTCTGTATGACTCTGGGTAAAATATGGCAGATCTGAGACATTTAACACAGCCCAGTCTGGGATTGCTTAGCCCCACCCCATTGCCACCCTTTTGAGCATGCTATATAGCCTGTGTTCTAGGTGATGGGGGGAGGCAGGACCTAAAAAGGCTAAAGGAGTGAGAATGATTTTGGGGTCTGTCCCCTGAGTGGAAGCCCTACTGGCCATAGAAGGAGCGGCAGCAGTATTGGTGACAGCAATGACATGGCTGGCGGAAGCTCTTGGCCTGGGGACTGCATGTCATCACAGAGTGAGTAGCTGAAAATGGAAGAGTTTAGTCACACTCCTTTCTTCAGCTGCCATCTGTATGACAAGGGTGAAATTATGCTTTCCGGGCAGCTCAGTGAACCTCTTTCTGGTCACTTCCCTAGAGGTCCAGGATGCTTCGCTGGCTGATGCAGATCTAGGACTGTGTGGGTCTGCTTTTATGCCTCTCTTGCTCTAAAGAAAATCATATATATATATATATATATATATATATATATATATATATATATGCAGTGAATACACAAAAACTCTATCAGGTAACACAAAACCCATTTTCCAGATTGAGGCACACTGTTACTTGCCTCAGAAGTGGAAGATCTAGCATCCAGATGCAGGCAGTGTGATCTCAGTTCCTGTAGCACACTCCGAAGAACTGTTCTCCTCTGGAACTCAGACACTGGCTCCCAGTACAAGACAAAAACAATCCCTGAGCCATGAAATATTGATTGAAAGGACACAGCACAAGGTTACACTGCAGCTGGGGGCGTCTACGGAAGTAATCATTCTTGCTATCGTTGTAATTTGGGCCCTCATTGTTCCCTATGCCCTAAATGAAGCCAGCCTGGAAGGAATGTGGAGGGGCCAGATGGGTATAGCTTCTCCTGAGAGTAACTCTCTCCCAGTTGCCCTATAGACTCTTGAACCCTTCCCTCTCTTCACTGTGACCTCTGACCAGCAGGCCTGCAGTTTCTCACAGCCCCAAAGCTCTGCCTGGCACCGTATGAAATAAGCCTGTGGAAGAGGGGAGAAAGGAATGGTGAGGCTGAGAAGCAATAGGTGTGTACAGATCTAACAACAGCACTAAAAGCCAAGGCAACTCAAGATGTTTATGTCTTATGACAGCTGACAGCATGGCTGAGTTAGTTGTGCTAAGCTTTTTGAACAGTGCCTGAGTGCGTTTCCATGAGAGTTGACTTGGGCGTCAGGCAGAGCAGAGAAAAGTACCATTTGTATGTTGATTCCTGTTTTTTCCCTCCATCTTTATTAATCTCTGGGTATTTCTTGTTACATTTCAATTGTTATTTCCTTTCCGGTTTCAGGTCAACATCCCCTAATCCCCCCCATCCCCACTCTATGTGGGTGTTCCCTCCCCATCCTCCCCATTCCCTCCCCAACAATCCCGTTCACTGGGGGTTCAGTCTTGGCAGGAAAAGTATCCAGAGTGATGTTCTGACTTGTCCGGAGCACGGCCACTTTAATCTGGCCTCCACTTGTTCTTGCTTCAAGCCCTAGAGCATGGCTAACTTCAGGGAGACATTATGCAAAGGACAGGTTGGGTTCCTCTGCAGTTAATACTACTGAAATTGTGTGGTCTGTCCCTTTAGCATGTTCAGGCTGCTTCCCAACTGCCAGTGTGTGCATTTATTTGATGATGTTCTAGGAACCCTGTCCACGGAGAGGAGAGAACCATATTCTCAAACAATACCTAGTACAAGTTGAAATATAGAAGACCTGGTTCTGTGCAGAGGATAACTTGGAGCATGCATTCTGTACTGGTGCTGGTCAAAACAAGGTCCCCAGACCTGCCAGATGCTATGGCATATTGATTCCTTGTACACTTCAAGATTGGTACACAGGGGAATGTCCGCATATATACACTTTCCTAGCAATATTGCATCATGGTGTCCTTGTACATTTATTTGTGTGAAAGGACTCATTTGTGGTGGATTGATGACCAACTGGGTCCTTCACCCTGATACACTGGGAAGCACTGTTCTTGCTGGGAATATGTTCTTGTTGTTGACAGTGACAGCTGACTTGATGACACACCCTACGTTGGCTGCCTTCATTTCCTGGTCTCACTTTTCCACTCCGCTACTGACGTTTTGTTTTGTTTTGCTTTATTGTATTGTGGCGTGTTTTGTTTCGCATGTCCCAAAAGAAACACGAATTGTTTCTGGTTGACTGTTAGGGCAATTCAGACTCAGATTCCCTCCCCTTCGATAAAGCTGTCCGCAATGCCATCTGCTGCATGGGGCATGCCACTGGTGGCTCTTCTATTTTTACCAGCACGAATTAAGTAGCCCGTTAAAGATGATAGAGTCATCTGTCCATTCTTCATGCATTTTTGCTGCTCCCATGGTCAAGGTCAGGAAGTCACTGCCCTCCACCCCACCCCCTGCTTCACTGAAGTCATACAGACTGACCAGAGAGCACATGGCAGACTCACTTTTGGGTAGCGGGAAGCTAAGACTTGCCAATATTCTAGCTGATATCGAGCGCTCGCTACACTGTTCTTCCAAGAAAGTCTCTTACAGGGACGTCAAAGCTACCTACAAGTAATGGTCCAAAGCATTCATTTTCAGACCAATCAAGACAAGCAGGCAAATCTGTTCTTTTTCGGACAGCGCTTTTACATGAACATGGAATGCTTTTGTTCAGATTTAAAGCACATGGGTGCGCTGTTTTGTGCCTGGAATCATTTCTGTGTGGTCCCTGGCCTCCCTGCCTCTATTGGTGGACCTTGCTCTGTAGGTGCCTCAGTTGCTCGCTCTTTCCAGTGTGAGCATCTTTCTTTTCTGCAGTTTGCTTTCTGCCCGCTCAGTCTGAAGGAAGCCCCATCACCTCTTCATCGTTTCTCTCTTCCACCTTCTCCTTCTCTCACACTCCTTCTTTCACCTAAGTCAGTACATCTTGAAATCCAATAATTCTTTCTCCAACATTTTGACCAATTTACTTTTAGGGATACTTTTGTGACAGACTAGATGTCCTAGTTGGTGGTCAGACTTCCTCTGGATCTGGTGCCTGCCCTACTCAAGGGAGTTCAGGAGGGGGAATAAAGGGTTCTTCGAATCTGCTTTTCCCTATTTTGTAACTAATGGGATCTTGCCAGGGCCCAGGCTGAACTTAGAGATTCAGTTACATACCTATGCAACTAGAGGCCTGTGAAAGCCTGGAGACACTATATCACTAGTTGGCCTTAGTAAGATGTTTGTTCCTGTGATAAATATGTGAGAGAAACAATGAAGGGGAATTACATAATGGGGAAGTTTTATTTTGACTCTGAGGTTGGCTATCGCCATTACCTTGGGCATGAGCTAGGTGAGGGAATCATGGTGACTGGAGCATGTAGCTGAGGCAGTAACTATGTAATGGGAAGGAAAGATCGAGAGAGGGGTTATGGATAAGAGGAAGGGAATATGGAAGCAGAGATAAGCTGTCTTTCAAGGAAGAGGCATGGTGCCACATGCCTTTCATCCCAATATTCAGGAGGCAGAGGCAGAAAGATCACTGAGTTAGAGGCCAGCCTAGTCTATACATCGAGCTCAAGGGATTCAAGGCTGCATGGTAAGACCTTGTCTCAACAACAAAACAAAACAAAACCAACAGACAAGGATATTGTTGAGGGCCTGCCTCAACTGACCTACTTCCTGTAGCTAAGCCCCATTACCTAAAGTTTCTAGCACCTCCAAAAACAATATCATCAAATGGAGACCAAGCCTTCAATACATGGGCTTTTAAGGAGGGCATCTTATATCCAAAGCATGCCAAAGTCTACCTCTTCTGAGACCACTGTCGGGAGAGGACACTCAAGCGTCTTGGCCTTTCTCTGGTAATATGGCAGTCCTGGGGTCTACCTGAACCAGAAATGAAACACATAATTAATGAGTCCACTTCCCAATCCCCAGTTGCAAGTCTGCCTAGACTTTGAGTGTATGGATGAGAAATCCAACGTCCTAGACAAGAGACTGACTCTCCTTGCTGTGTTCTGTCTGAATTCCTGAATCACAGAATCTTGGACTACAAGAAAACAATGATTGCTCTAAACTCCTAAATACTCGGGATAATTTGTTATGCAGAAATATTGCCTGTTATAGAATCCAGAAGCAAGGCTGAATGAACTAAGTGTCTAGGAGACACTGGGACCTGTGTTTTGTTCTTTTCTACTCCTGTTCAATGGCACCCTTGAAGTACCCTTGTTTGGTACTCACCCTTGTTTGACCCTGGGCAGATTACTCAGCCCCATCACATTTGGTTAGAGTGTATATCATGGCTGAGTACTGGGAATGCAGACTAGGCTTGGGATTTGGGATATAACCCTTTAGATTGTGAGAAAACATGCACATTCACTGAGTTACCAGGCCCTGAATTCAAGGGGGTCTTATGGCTGTACCCTTAATCTACTCCTACTCTGAGGCCATGCTTTACTGGAAACTTGAAGGCCATTTATTAATTTGAGATTCTAAATTAGAAAGAGACCAGATGGGAAGAAAATACTGTATATCTGATCAAAGTGAGTATTAACTTCTTTACAATTTGTCTGAATTCTTCTTGAAAATGAAGTAGTTTTGTTCTTTATCTCTCCTTCGTTCTCCTGTACTTAACTTCATTGCTATTTGTTGTTTAAATTGTTAATGACTATGATGGTAGAGATTTCTGATAAAGCAGAAATGGAACATGCTCAATTTGTTCCTATCAGACTAGTATGTATCTAATGGAAATATACAGTATGTATTAAATGGCAAAGTTTGAACTTGGTTTGACCATGTTCTCCAAAGGTTCACATACTATAGGGTTGGTCACCTGGGTGGTAGTGATAAGAGTTTGTGTAACATTTAAGATGTGGGACCTAGTGGGAGGTAGATGGTTGGAGATGTGGCCTCATTGGATGGGGTTAATATAATTCTCTCAAGATACTGGTTAGTTTTTATGTAAATGGGTTGCTATGAAAAAGAGAAAGCCTAGCCACCTGTGGTGGTTGATCTTGACTGCCAACATGACTGAATTGAGAATCACCTAGGATACACACCTCTGGACATGTGTATGAGCGTGTTTCCAGAGAGAAGTAACTAAGGTAGAGCTATAGATGGCGCCATTCTGTGGGATGGGGCTCCACACTAAACACAAAGGAAAGAGTGGGCTGAGAACAACCATTTGCCTCTCTGTTTCTTGGCCATGGGTGCAGCATAGCCAGCTGCCTCTTGGTCCTGTCACCATTGCTAGGTCGGCTCTTGTTGTCACACCTTATTTTTCATGATAGACTGTGACCAAGACAACATATAAAGAGTTATTAGGGCCTTGTATACAGTTTCATAAGCTTAGAGTCCATGACCATCATGGCAGGGAGCATGGCAGCAGGTAGGCAGGCATGGCACTAGAGCAGCCATAGATCAGTGTTTACATCCTGATCCACAAGTATGAGGCAGAGAAAGGTAAATAGAACAGGAATGGTCTGGGCTTTTGAAACCTTAAAATCTACCCTCAGGGACAGAACTCCTTGAGCAAGGCCACACCTCTTAATCCCTCCCAGATAGTTCCACCACTTAGGGACCAAGCATTCAAACATATGAGCCTATGGGGGTCATTCTCAATCAAACCACCATAGACTGTGTCTCTTCGAACAACGAGCCGGAGGAAACCTGTCTTTAAGTTGTGCTTTTTCAGATATTTTGTTTTAACAATGAGGAAAGTAGCTAATGTACAACTCAAGACCCTGAGTCACTGTGTGCTCTATTCTGCATGAGTTCCTGTCCTATTGACACCATTTACCAGGAGGCCCTCAGCAGAGATGAGTCTGCCAAGAGTGGGCCTGTAACCTCCGAAACTATGAGCTAAGTAAATCTATTTATGTGACTCCTAGTCTCAGTTCTTTAAATTTTTTTCTGTTATCTCTTGTGCGTATGCACATGCACATGCTATGGCATGTGTTGGGAGGTCAGAGGACAACTTTCCAGAGTCAGCTTTCTCCTTTCATCTTCTTGAGTCTGGGCCTTTCTATCTATGTACTCTAGGCTAGCTGGCCATCCTGTTTTTGGGGAATGTACCTAGTCTCTGCCTTCTGCCACCTTGCAGGGGTGCTTGATTTATAGATTTGCCCCACCACATCACTTTGTTGGGAGATGGAACTCACAGTTGTATAGCTTCTGTAGCTTGTGCCTTTTCCTGCTAAACCATTTTCCTGGCCCAGCCTCAGGTCTTTCATCATAACGACACAAAGTGAACTAATACCATAGCCTGTCTATTTCAGCACCATTTTGGGTATTGCTTAAAAATCTACATCGCCAGAAATCAGGGAAGTCTTCAGAGTGATTTGGAGGATCTTGTATCTTATGGACTTCAGTATGCCCTCAGCATAAAAATTCTGCCTTGCACCCTGCTCAGGAAGCATCCATTTGGCCCTAGATTCTGGTCCTGTAATGTATCTCCCTGTTTCTTTTGTTGCTGCATGAATCTGAGTCCTGGCAGCAAATGGATGGCCCTTTAATAAGGAGCCTCCTTGCAGGTCCCAGTCAACAACCAGTGACAGTTATGGTTCAGTAATAAGAGGAAAAGGGCCTTGTCACCCCTGAGCTTGGAGAAACTTAAACTTCTTTGGCTTCTTCCCTAAAAGTTACCTTTGATATGTTTGGACTGCTTAGCAGTAAGGTCCTGGGTAGGGGCTTTCTGATTCTAGAAGAGAATTCTGGTTCAGAAGGATCAGGTCAGAGACTTGACCCAAATGGACTCTGTTGGCACAAATTGTCCCAAGTCTTCCTTATTGCTAACTTCCCTAGGATTTTCTGTCCTTTGTGAGTTGCCCCCCTCCCCATCTCTACTCCAGGTCCTCCTAGCTATGTAGGAAAAGGAGCCAATAAACAAACTCACACTCAGGTGTTGAGGAATGATAACAGCTAATCCCTTCCAAGGGCAGTTGCTCTGGTGGAATGGAGAGGGGAGGGGTGTTTCTGATTTTACTCAAAAGAAAGACTATCTCGTCGAAGAAGGCTACACTTTGGACCCAGAACAGGAGCCATTCGCAGGCAGAGACTTCACATCAGTGGTCTCTTCAGCATGCTCTTCCCCAGATGTCCATTCCTTCCTATTCATGGAAGCTCTATAAGGGAATAGAGGGTTTGTTTGTGGGTGTATTCTCAGAGGGTGACAAGAAGTAGGCCACAGATAAGTATCTGCTGAATGAATGAATGAATGAATGAATTGCCTCCTCAAGTTCCTGACTCCGGTCTCTAGCTAGCCCTGCTTGGCACCTCCCCCTCCTCCTGGCCTGCCTGGGATTGAGCTGAAAAGTGATTTTTCATACACGTCGCCCTCATTATAACATCATCCCTCAGAGCGCAGCTCTCTGACCACCCTGAAGACCTGTATTTAATGTGATGAAAGGTGATTTAATGGAGTTGAGAAGAGCAAAGCAGAAAGCGGATAACATTTCAGAAAAGTAGAGCTGGCTGTCCCTCAGAGGGGAAGGACCAAAGAAGGAAAGAAAAATAGCGGTGAAGTGGGGAAGTCCAGCGCCTCCCTCAGAAGAGCCTGGAGCAGGAAGATGGTTTGGTTGGCAGGGTAGCAAGGCCAAAAGGAGAGCCCGATAAGCAGAAGAACCTCCCTACTTCCCTGCCCTCCTGCCTGCCTGTCTGCCTCCCTGCCGCAGATAACTAACTTACCATTTATTTACTTTGGAGCTGATTATGTACCGGGTTGAGGCAGGCGGGGAGATTTTATTGACATTTGGTCTCCCTTCACACATTTTTGCGACAGCCAGACATCAGGGACTGAGCTGCAGGATATTAAAGGATTTGGAAAAGTTATCAAGGAGTGGGACATATTTATCAAAGCCACAGTGATATTAGAAAGCTGGGCTGCTGCTACACCTGGGCCTGTTACTTGATTAAAAAAATAATAATGATTCATCCTCTGGCTGGCTTTTGCACCTGGGTGAATGCGGAGCCATGTGTAGGACCACCCTTGGCCAGGGATTTGCACATAAAGACCCTCTTTGGGTCTAGCACACAATTGAGGGCGACAGATCACACCCATGGCTGGTCTGAGCACTTACACTCAAGCCTGTGGGTGTGTGGTGGAGTTGTGAGTCAAGACATGGTGTGTCACAACCTCCTGGGCCCTTGCTGTTGACATGATAACCTTCAAATACACCTGTCAACATTAAGCTAGTCTTCAAATAATTAGTACATTATTATTAAGTGTGAGAGGGAGATAGAGAAACAAAGATCAACAGAGACAGAGCAACAGAGATAGAGACAGAGACAGCATATGACAGCATGGATGTGGCAGAGGATAATGTTGTGGGGTCAATTGTCTCTGCCCATCTTTATATAGGTTCTAGGGATCAAACTCAAGGCCTTGGGCTTCCATAGTGAGTGCCTTTACTTATGAAGTTATCTTGCTAGCCCCATGCTATTTATCCATTTATTTATTTTAAATATACTATATTCATATATAGCATAGGGTGGCCTCCTGCCATCTTCCTGCCTCAGTCTCCAAAGTCCTGGAATTACAAACATACCATGGCACCCAGTTCCTGAGCCCTTGTCACTTCTGAAAGAGGACCATGGCTGCTTGAATGACGGAAGGGCCAAGGCCCAAGAGGCCTCATGAAGGAGGCATTTCTGGTGAATAGCAATTATGTAATACAGAACGTCTCCATCTTGTAACAGCAGTGAGTACGAATATACCACAAGTCACCTCTATTTAGCTTTCCCCCAAATTTTTCCACATGAATTATTCAGTGTATGACTGTTTCAATATGTCTGTCTTTTAAAAAAAATTGCCGGATGAACTTAAAGCAGAAAGAGGAAGTGTCTGCATTGCAGAAACGATCCCCACCTGCATATTTATCTGAAAAGCAAAGTGGCAAATGCATTCACTCAGGTGAAAAGATCATCAATAGCAAAAACCGACCAATGGCCACAGGATCCATGGGGTTAATCTAGGCTTTGCCATCTGATTCCAATCCATCAGGCCTGGTTATAAATCACTTATATGTCTAGGTGATAAAAAGCAAATATAAATTTTCAAAAAATTTAACCTTGCATGGTATATAAAGAGAATACATAATATTCTTGGGCATAAATATGTCTCAGGACAAACTCATTGTGCAACTCAGAATGCATAATGGATGGTACCAAGATAGATTTTTTTTTTTGCCCCTAGCAAGTAAAAGCTAGGAATTCCAGAGTGGACTGTGCTTTCTACAACCTGGAGGTGAGGCCTCATCTCCAAGTCTCAATGCTTATCTAGTATGACAGAGCCTAGTTGAGGAAGAAGAAATCTGGTAGACGCTAGAGGATGAGAGGTGTGGGAATTCAGCAGGTATCTGGGGAAAGCTTGGCCAAAGAGTTTGATTTGAGCGGCTTCTCATTTGTGTATATGAGAGAAGAGAAGGCTGGCCAAGAAACTAATGATGTCTGAAGGCAGGGTTTCGTTGTTGCTGTGGTTGTTGTTATTGTTTTTGTTTTTTTGTTAACCTAACACAAGCTAGGATTATCTAGGAAGAGGAACTTCAATTGAGAAAGATGTGCCATCAAATTGGCTTGTGGGCAAGCCTGTGGAGACATTTTTCTTGATGTATATATAATTGGTGTGGGAGGGCCCAGTTCAGTGTGGGTGGCGCCACCCTTGAGCAGGTGGTCCTGGCTTGTTTAAGAAAGGCAACCAGGCAAGTCTCCAGGAGCATGCCAGTAAGAAGCAAACCTCCAGTCTCTGCTTCAGTTCCTGCCTTGAGCTCCTGCCTTAACTTCCCTTCTTGACAGGCAGAAGCTGGAAGCCAAAATCAACCCTTTCGCCTACACATTGCCTCTGGTCATGGTATTTATCAGAGAAATGGAAAGCAAGCTAAATAATGCTTTTTAAGATGCTTCTTTTGTAATCTTCAGGTATGACAAGAGCCATGAGTCAGACCCAGATGGCATCAACCCTTGCTGCTCCAAGCATCATCTGTGATCTGGTATCACCAGTGTTTCTGGGGAGTTGGAGGAAGGTGAGCTATCTTAGGCCCAACCAAGGCCCTCTTGTAAGTGAGGGTGCATGTTTGAGCTGATGATTTCAGGAACGCAGAAGAAACGAAGGTGGGAGGGAGAGCTATGAGTTCACTTGTTTGTTAGTTCTCTCACTCATTGCTCTGAGATTCTCCTCTGTAATAATCATGGAGACATCATCCTCTCCCTGAAAGACATCTTCACATACCCAGTCTGCACCAGCACTTTCTTAGTGGATCACAAACGGATAGAGGCAGGAGCTGAATTCCCCAGGATGTGTGACTCAGTATGAAGGCTGTGGTATGTGAATCAGATATCTCTCTGAGTTCATTCACTTGAGACCACAATGGCTAGCTCCTTTGGAGTGGTGGCTCTTTTGAGTCAGACAAAACAAGTGCTGGACTGTGTCAACTCTAAGTTAATACCTTGGCTAGAAGGCTCTAGATAATGTCTCACTTCCTATGTCTTCTATCTGGAAATATGAGGAGTGGAAAAGGTTAAGAATTTGGGTCCTGGGGTCTGAAGTTGCCAGGGGTTTAAGCCTCTGGTCCACTGAGTCAGGAGTGTATGTGTCAATGAAAGTAATTTTTGGTCCCCCTTTCTGGCATGTGGGTGTGGTCATAGGCTTTAATGCCATAAAATGACAGCAAAACCATAAACAGAGCACAGAGCTAATGATCCCCATGGTCCTGAGAACAGGGAATGAGGTACCCTCTGTGAATGTGGGAAAGAAATCGCAGGCATAGAATGGGGACTAGAAGCCAGCCTCTAGTACTGTCCTTCCTCTGGACAGAGTTTCTTCTGTCCTGCTCTGTGCTCATGCACAGCAACATCAAAAGGAGTTCTCTCATTAACCCTTTCTGTCTTCTTTGTTCCCGATTTAGAGCACCCACACTCAGATTATTTTTAGAGGCTGTGAGGAGTCAGAAGTCACCCTTGTTCACAGGGAGCCCTGCTACCATCTTCAAAGGCAGCCCTGGTTCCACCCTTTGCAGGACATTCTTGGGCACAGACAGAAAACACAAAGGCTAGAGATCTTTACTTTCTCTCTGATGTTTACTTTCTCCCTCCCCCACCCCACCCACACGACCCAAGAAAGTTAAATCTCTCAATCTCTCTCTCTCTCTCTCTCTCTCTCTCTCTCTCTCTCTCTCTCTCTCTCTCTCTCTCTCTTTCTCTCTCTCTCTCTTTCTCTGCAAAGTGGGGAGGACCCAGCCGTCATCTCTGCACACAGGAGTCTGTCTGTGAAACCTGCACAGCCTACTCTCCCTCCTACCTTCTACCATCTTCCCATCTTCTTTTTAGCATATGGAATTAGCAGTCTGAAAAACAGGCCAGGGTGAGACCTGGAGCAGCCCTCTCACACCATGGGTGCCCTTCACCAGACAATTGTAGTCATATCACAGGCCCTAGGACTGAGTACCCCCTTTCACAGCATTTCCTTTTCTCTGTGTCTAGAAGATTCTGCTTTAGTGCTGTAGAATGAGGAAGCCTAGGCATTCAGAGATCCACTCCTCCCCACTCTACAGAGACAATTCCAAGGCCTGAAATATTGGAAGACTTTTGTGATATCACCAATCACAACAGTGTCAGTGTGTCACGTTGACACATGCAAGGTTCTGTGTCATTCTCAAGGCCCCTCCAAGTTGCTATGGTTTTGAATCTTAAAAGTCCAAATGTCGTATGTTGAAAGCTTAGTCCCCTGCCAGGCTTGGCACTTTTGAGAGGTAGGAAAATTTTTAGTAGGTGGGACCTGGCAAGAGAAAGTTAGGTCAGAGAGGAGATGCCCTTGAAGAGAATACTTGAACTCCCATTCATCATCCTTACTGTTTGCTCCTCAGTACTTATAAAGTGAACAGGTCTTTTCTGTTATACAGTTCTGCCATGTTCTCATGGGCACAGAAGTATCAGGGTCAGCTCATCATGTACTATGCGGGCATCGTGGACTCAAGGGTGCATGTATGATGTGTCTGTCTTTCACATAGATGGCCTCAGAAGTGGAAGTTGAGCAGGGGCAGGTTATCCTGATGCAGTGTACATAACAGTAAAGGCACGGGACCAAATCTGTTAGATCATGGCCTCTGACGCTCTGAGCTAAAATGGGGAGCAAGGGGAGGAAAATTGGCTGGCCATGGAGCTCCCACAAAACCCTCTTACACTAGGCTGATGCATGCTGTGTGTGGTCAGCTCCCACAGGGACACATACCCAGGGGCCTGCTATTGATGTTCACAGAAGCAACACTGTAGGCCTGCTGAAATCATTGCCATGCTCAAGACAGAGCTGGGAGCTGGGAGCTGGGAGCTGGGAGCTGGGAGCTGGGAGCTGGGAGCTGGGAGCTGGGAGCTGGGAGCTGGGAGCTGGGAGCTGGGAGCTGGGAGCTGGGAGCTGGGAGCTGGGAGCTGGGAGCTGGGAGCTGACCATAAGATCCTGTCATTTGCTTTTACTGTTCTATTTACATTGCAGCAGTCCAAGCCCAGCTCCCCAAACAGTCTTGAGCGTTTGAGGCC
Source organism: Rattus rattus (assembly GCF_011064425.1). Classification (NCBI taxonomy): domain Eukaryota; kingdom Metazoa; phylum Chordata; class Mammalia; order Rodentia; family Muridae; genus Rattus; species Rattus rattus. The sequence continues at coordinate 9,964,853 of NC_046172.1, forward strand.
GAGGCTGTCTATGTGAAAGACTCACACACCTTTGAGTATACTATGCCTGAACAGAATTTCCAAGGACATTGACAGCATAGCTACCACACTGTGGTTTATTCTCTTCCCAACAACCCACACAACGTGTAATTTATATAAGGAAAGCTATTCTGGTTTTGCAACAAAAGGCCACAAAGTGTCAGTGTCTAAAGTGGAGTCTAATAAAAACATATGCTTTGCATGGCTTTAGATATCTCTAGAATATTCAGAGACTGACCACACTAAGACCCCTTTTGTTGGTGGTTTTCACGTCAGCATTGGGACCCACTGCATGGATGTGACAAAAATACTGGACTGAAACAACTCCAGGCAGAGTTTATTTGGATCAGTATTAGATGGTTCAGGCTACTGTGTAAAGGATTCACAGGGAGCAGCTCACATCACAGCAGACAGGAAGCAGAGAGAGAGAAAATGTCAATCCTCTGCTGCCTTTTCCCTCTCTACCCTTTTATTCCACCCAGGGACCCCAGCTCACCGATGCTGCTACATCCATTCAGGGGTCCCTCTCCCCTAGTTAATCCTGTCCGAAAATGTCCTCATGGAAGTACCCAGAGCCCTGCTCTCTTAACTTCCTAGATTATTGCTCTCAATACCACCAATTTAGCAACAGAGAGTCACCGTCCCAGGGCTCCTTTAACCGAGCTGTTTCCTGTCACACAGCTATTGCTCTCCTCAAGAGGTTGTTTGAACCTCTGTACTTCAGTTTTCTTATCTGGAAAGTGGCAGCAATCGTTCCTCCTCTAGGCATCCTGCTTGTGGGCTAGGGGTTGTAAAGGTGTTCACATGCAATAAGGGAGGATTGCAATGAATAATTCAAGCTGTGTCCAGCTCAGGCAAAGCTCATAGACAACATTGGCTCTTTACCTTCTTTCTCATAAGTTAAGAATAGTTACAGGTATATTTCTAGGGGCATAGTTTTCTCTTGTCTGTCTGTCTGTCTGTCTGACTACTTGCCTGCCTGCCTGCCTACCTACCTACCTATCTACCTACATACCTACATACATACATACATTGTCAGGATCCTACTTTGTAACCTAAGTTAGTCCTAGGAACTTGGAGCTGGGATCCTCCTCTTCAGCCTCCCATGTACTGAGATCACAGGCCTGAAGCACCATGTTCAAACTAGGTTCCATCATGTTATTCCAATACTAGCTATTGGCTTGGAGAAGGTCACTGAGTCTGTGTTCAGATTTAATCAACAAATCAATCAATCAATCAATCATCCATTCATGTAAGCAAGCAGGTAGACACCAAATATTTATAGACTATTGAAGGGTCAGGTACTATTGTTTTTAATGCCAAGGAAAGCTGGATTGAGCAAAAGAGGCTTATTTGCATCTTCATAGAGTTTATGAATGGATCCACTGAATCGTGAAACAACCAAGATACGACTCTCAATAGAAAGGAGACAGTCTTTATAGAGTCCAGAAGAGAAGGTCTTTAAGTCTTGTCAGTTTCAATGTATCTAAGAAGGTGCTAAAATCCATTCAGTTCTCCACACAATGATTTATGTTTGCAAGATATATTTGTTAAGAATATTTTTGATGCTAAATGACAGAAAACCAACTTAAGCTATTGTAGAATTTATGATTCATGTAACTAAAAATATTGAGCAGAAATGTAGGCTGCAGGCAAAGGCTGATCCAGTAGTACAAACCATGCTACTAAAGTCCTGGTTACTCTTCAATTTTCTTAATGGTATGTGTCTTGCTTTCCCAATTTGTTCCAGGCACCCTCTACTGATAAAACATATCCCAGCACCAGATCTTAGATATCTTCATACTGGGCTGTACAGAGGTTTCCTCAGAATGCCTTTTCTTTTAAATTATATTTTTTTTCAAAGAAAAGGTGCATCCCAAGCTGGTCTGGAACTCATTATGTAGATCAGATTGGCCTCAAACTCAGAGATCCACCTTCATCTGACCCCTGAGCTCTGGCATTAAAAGCATCGCCACTTTGCCTGGCTTTTTAGTATAGTCTTAATATTATCTATTATGTATCAGTAATGATGTCAATGAAAGACAAATGCCATGTTTTCCCTTCTATGCTGAATTTAGACTTTAAAAACTATATGACATGAAAGTATATGGAAGACTCATGGGAGGGAGGGGGAAAGATAGGGTAACAGGGGTGAGTATGAGCAAATATATGATATGCACATTATTGTGCATGTTCATTGGAAATGTGAGTAGACATAAAATAAGCACTGATATGGGCAGAAAGACCCATGAAGACACTATCCAGACATCTGATTGGTGGTTTGATCAGGGTATCAGTGGTGTGGTATCTTCCTTTCATTCATATTTATTCTATTTCTAGGTCCCCCATTGAGAGACAAGGAAAAGTCACAACTGCTGGAACTGGTTGTCCTAGGTCCTCTGCTGTGGTCAAAATAGAGATGAAATATTAACACCCCACCAACATTCTAATGAGGAGGTTGGGGGCAGGCTTTTCTATTGCTGTGATAAGACACCATGACCATGGAAACTTACTGGAGAAAGTTTATTTGAGGCATAGTTTCAGGGAGTCCATGACCACCATGGTGAGGAACATGGTAGCAGGTGTGCAGGCATGGTGCTGGAGCAGTAGCTGAGGGCTGCTATCTCGAAACACAACCATGAGGTAGAGAGAAACTGAGAATGGTATGTCTTTTGAAACCTCAAAGTTCTCCCCCAACAATGCTACACCTCCCAATTCTTCCCAAACAGTTCTACCAACATGGGACCAAGTATTCAAATACACAAGCCTTCAGGGCCTATCCTCATTCAAACCACCACACACTCTCATCAACAGTCCATTAGTGGAGCTAGGACAGGATCATAAGCCTCCACCTTTCCCTGTGGGTGTATAGACATTTACCACTGGTCAAGGAGGCAGAGCTCACAAAGCCCAACTCCTCTGTAAGCACCTATTGGCAGTTAATAAAAGCTGGAAGGGGGGTAGAAATTTTCTTCAGAAAGGTAGCCATTGGTAATATGTCTATGCTCCTATAAATAACTCCTCACCCATGTTCTTGTAAGCAACATTAATCAAATTAATTGGGTCAAAAATTACATGAAAGTAGGAGGGGGACTACTTATGGGAAGAAGGAGATTAGCAGGGAGGTATGGGGACAAGAGAGACAACGCAGGGTGAATATGTTCAAAATGCATTATGTATGTGTATGAAATGTCATCATGAAACCCATTATTATGCATAATTAATATATGCTGATAAACGTTTAAGAAAGGAAGGAATCCAGAGACAATGCTGTCCCAGAGTTCTTGTCATGGGGTATTCTGCACCCCATCTCCCCACTCCAGAGCTGAGAGAACAGCTCATACTGAAAGTGGACTCCTGCTCATCTGCAGTGGCAGAAATTCATTTCCATGGTGACATAATCACAGGAGAAAGTCATCTTTGGAAAGAGTGGGCAATGGGGATTAGGTGTCTCTGAGAATCTATCTCTAGGCCTCTTCAGAGGAGACCATGGTGCCAGGAGGTAATAGGGCAGAGATTAGCCCCTGTCCCACGGGTCCGCATGAAGCTGGGGTCCTCGGAACCATTTTTGGAACAGCAGAATGAGGGTATCCTTGGAGGACTATGTATGAGTGCTTCCAGTCCTTTGCATATTAGTGTTGTAGACTTTTCTAGCACAACCCACTCCATTTCTGCTTTGCCAGTCCTTGGCCAGGGTAATGATATATTCCTATCTCAGCCTATACAGAAGTCCATTTGGAAATGAAAACACAAATTAAGAATTGTTTGAATGACAAACTCAGTTCCTCATCTCTCACGAATCCCATTCCAAGTCTTCAGAAAGGCTAGGCACCAACAGTCACTTTCTTGGATGGTTAGTTCTGGGGCATACCCATAGCTATGGAAAGTTCATGGCCTAGGGAAATAAGTGGGCAGCAAACGTCTGGCTATGTAAGCATGCACTCGTATATAAAGTCAGATGTGCTGATGCATGCTTCTGATCCCAGCACTGGAGAAGTAGAGACAAAAGGATTTCTGGAGCTAGCTGGTCAACCAGTGTAACCTACTTGGTGAGCTCCAAGTCTTAGTGAGAAATAACATCTCAAAACAGGGTAATCATTCCTGAAGAACAAGGCCCAAGGTTGACCTCTGGCCTTCACCTGTGCACGCACACATGCATACAGGCATTTGCATACACATGTGTACTCCTCACACAGATGAAAACTCCAGGAGAAAGAACGTAGTTGGAAGATGGGCTGCAGTTTAGCATAGCTAAAATTTTGTGGTGCTTGCAGCAGGGTGTCCCCCATCCCAGCTGTGAAGTGCATAGCCTGGAGCAGGGTTCTCTGGGACTTCTGCTTGATGCCCCAGTCTCCTTTTCTTTCTATCATCATTGACTAACTTGGCTATGTGGCTTGAGAATGGGTAGTGTTCTCCAGGTGTAAAAGCTTTGTCCCTGGGATAGCGGCATTGGGAGGTACCATAGACCTTTTATGAGATAGAGCCTACGGGGGGGCCCTTAGGATAGTAGAGTGTGCACTTAAAAGGTATGGCTAAACCCAAACCCCTTCATTTCTCCTTGCTTCCTGGATTGTGGTGTACACGTTCATCCCAACACATACTTCTGCTATGATGTGCCACCCCTCTCAGAGGCCCAAACCCATAGGACTGTTCAGTCCAACCTTGACTTGAATCCCTTAGAACCCAAACCAACTTTTATTCATTTCATAAGAAGCCTGTGTCTTCAGGTATTATTACAATAACACACAGCTGACTCATAGAAACCTAAATGTCACCTCCTCCATGAGTGACTCACTCCATTCCTGGACTCCCATGACATCTGCTACACTAGTAAGGCCATTTTGTATACTCTGAAATATACATAGTCACATGTCTTACATTCTGTCCCATACGATAGACAGGCCTTTTGATGGTAGTGACTGGATCTTAGTCAACTGGGTGTCCTCAAACCTGGCAGGTCATGGAGGCTCATTAAACACCTACAGCACTCTGGGGTTCAGAGTCCACTTTCCTTCTAATGCTCTGGCCCTGTGTCTTTGCCCAGGTAATTTGACGTCGAGGAGCTACAGCAATGTCATGGTTACACGTGGAGTGTTTGCACCTGCTGAGACCATTGTGACATGTAACTCAGACTGTGCAGGTAACAGACTGCACCTTCTTCAGTGTGATGATGATATGATGCAGACAGAGCCTCAGCACAAGTATCTTTCCAAAAGCTGTGTAGCCCTGAACAATACACCCAACCGCTCTGGGCTTCACTGCCATCCGTACTGAGAAAACGTGGGTAGTTAATGAGTCTGTAATCCTGGGTGCAGGACTGTCACGGGGTCTCCTGAAGCTGAAGCTGGTGATCCAGGGACATCCCTGGACAGGGTTTTGGAATTGGAACTGCCCTGGTATGAGGCAGCCTGCTTCTGCAAGTCTCTGTATGCAACGCACCTGGTGATAGTGGCAAGTATAATTCATCCCTGCTCCGAGCTAATGGCTGGTGACATTTTGAAAACGGCTGCCTGGCTGTGGTTCTGCCAGCAGCAGAGGGATTTTAAAAAGCCAGGTAGACACCTGGATCCAAGGCAATACAAGAAAGAATGGCACGCAGCTCCTGAGAGGGACAGAAAGCCACAGGATGGAGATGTGAGTGCTTAGTGGTCCCCTGAGGTGGTTGGAGGGGCTCATGCTGTTGGGACGTGCAGAGGTGGCATGCCAATTCGTCACGGATGGAGGTGTTTCACAGGAACTTGGAGTTTAGAATTGCACAGGCCTGGAATCAATATTCTATGCTCGTGTTAGAATTCAGTTTGTGTGGAGAGGGAGGACACAGCTCTCAGAAGTCTTGGGTGAAATACACCACATATCTCAGGGATTAAGGGGATTTCCGTGCTTATAAATCGTACCCAGTGATGGCTGGATCTTGAGCGTGGAGGGGGTGAGGGAGGCTGGGGAAAAGGCAGAGAAGCTTAGTACCTGTCTCCAGATCCTTTCATCGCAGCCTTTCCCCTCCGGCCAGCAGGCCACACTGTGAGGGACCCGTGTGGTGTCTCTGACGGATGGAATAGGGACAGCTGGCCAGGACTACTTGAGCTGGCTGGGACAACCCTTGACAGAGAGGACTGGGCCAGAACCACAAACAGCTGGGTCTCTTTGACACTGACATTAGCTACTGCATCGTTTAGGAGGCTATGCTGCAAAATCTGTACTCCCTATGGCTTGCTGCTTGACTGTTTCTTTCTGTTTCGTGGAAAATTTGACAGAATGACTTAGAGTGTACCAGATACTTCTGGGCCAATACCCTCACCTTCCACCCTCCACCCACTCCCGCCTAGGTCACAACTTCTTGCTATACATTTCACCCCCACTCACTACTTTTCTTTGAGGACAGAAACCTACCACAAGTTCCTGGAAGTTGGTAGGATTGGCTGGCCATGTTGGCTGGCCTGCCTTCCTTCCTTCCTTCCTTCCTTCCTTCCTTCCTTCCTTCCTACCTTCCTTCCTTCCTTCCTTCCTTCCTTCCTTCCTTCCTTCCTTCCATCCCACAGAGTCTCATGTAACCCAGACTGGCTTCAGACTCACTATATAGGCAAGGATGACTTTGAACTTCTAATCCTTTTGCCTCCCAAGCACTGTGATTACAGACTGCCACGCCGGCCTTATGTTTTGGGAGGATGAAAGAAGGGCTTCTTGCAGACTAGATAACTAGGTAAGCATTCTACCAACGGAGGTACATCCCTAGCCCTGAAATGCATTTTCTTGGTTGTCCTGTTTCCTGACAGTTGCATGGTGTGGGTACACCCTCAAGGGGCTATTGGATGGGACTGAGGGCGTTCTACAGGCAGAAGACACGGGACACTGAAGGAGATGCTGACTGGGGTCTTTCCAGCTCTGCTAACCTGGATATGAACTGTACTAGCCTGGTTCAAAGGAGGCCGGCTCTCTGACTGGCTGGCTCAGCTTCCAGTACCCTCAGGCCGCAGGCTAATGAAAAGCAGACCCTTGCTCGCCAGGCCTGCCTGCCCCTCCTTGGCAGCAGAGATAAAAACCTAATGGCATGTCATAGCCTGACGGCAAACTCACCACGAAAACAAAATTATCAGGGCTAAGCTGAGGCAGCAGACCATATCTGCTTTTTGTACTATAAAAATAACATAACGGATGACCCCTCATTTGCCAAGGGGTGACTGGCTACAAAGAGCCAGGCCTGGCACCAAAGTTCCCTGCCACCACACTCTGACCGCTCTTTTCTTCCCTCTCCTTAAGTACCTGGGTCAGGAGACAACCCTCTGGTGACGTGGCATTTATCACTACACTAATTGCAGATTCTTAACAGGAAGAAGTTCCCTGACTGCTTCCTGTGTACATGTGCTCATGAGCACGCACGCGCACTCCTTAACAACAAACACTCAAATTCTCAGACCCGCCCCCCATCATAGAAGAAAGAAGGAGGGTCTCACCTGTGGCACCCCTGAACTCCCTCAGCCATTCACAAAATGGCATTTAATTGCATCTAAGATGTGTTTGAAACAACGTCAGAAGCGGAGGATCAGTGATAGTTGATTGAGCGACACATCTGCCAGGCGAGCCTAATCATCTTGGAAGACTTTCTCAAATGTCGGTGGTTTCTCATGCTGTTTTCCCTCCTTCTACTTCCTGTGAGATTTACTATTTACTGAGCTCACACTGAACTGAGGCCCAAGAGAGGCTCTAGAGAAAGTTCTATGAGCAAAACAGATATGTTCTCTGCCGCATTCCTGGCCGCCTGCTCTCAACTTCCACTGCCCTCAGTCGAAAACCCCAAGTTTGAGTTAGGTGTATGGATCTCCAAAAATAAAGGTGATTCATTATGTTGTCTGATGCTGCTAGGTGTGACTAAGAGAGAACTTACAGAAGGTATATTGTCTAGAAGCTTCTAAAAGCTGTTAACAAAGGCAATGAAGCCCACCATCTCCTCCAGTTTCCTGATTGAGGATTAGGATGTGGACGTGATGGCTGGACCTTGAGGAGCTACATAAAACCATGAGGTAGAAGTCATAGATACACATACATACTACAGTATGTATGAAAAAGAGACTGAAAGTAGAAACACTTTGGAAATCAAGCACACACCTAGACTATGCTTAGCACCCAACAGTGCCTGAGGAGTTACTCAAGAGAAATAAGAATTTGTTCTACACAGATGTTCACAACAGCCTTTTCCATCATGGGTCCAAATTTCAAACATTGACCTAAATGACTTTCCACCGATGGCTGTTTTGAATGTGGTATGTTCCCCCAGTTAGCGGTACTGTTGAAAGGTGTGTGAGGGGGTGGGAACTTTGGAGCCTGACCTAGTGGAATTAAGTGTGTCACCCATAGTATATCTTCAAAAGGTAAATTTCATCCCTCTTCTCCTCCCCTCCTTCTCTTCCTCTCTTGCTCACTCCCTCCCTCTCTTCTCTTCCTCCCTCCCCGCTTTGTGCCATCAGGTAAGCTCACCACGCTCTTTAGTCATGACATCCTGTCTTGCCAGAGGCCTAAAAGCAACGAAGGGAGCTGCACTCTCACAACCTGTGAGGCAAAGTAACCTTTCCTCCTTCCAGTTGTTTGTCCTAGGTATTTTGTCCCAGCAATAAGAAGCTGACTAACACAAGAGGTGAACAAACCAACTGGACTCTAGCTGCAGAGTACAAGGCTACTCAGTAGTGGGAAAGCAAATTACTGAGGTATTCTGCTGGGTGAGAGAAGACCATTGGCATGGAGTTCTAGAGCAGGCCAAACCTCCAGTGTTGCTTTTCAGGGTTGGTGGTCAGCTGGAAAGGAACTCAAGGACACTGTTGGAGGTGATGGAAATGTCTTAGATTTGGGTACACACCTTTGTTAAAACACACAACAGCCTGTGTGCTTTTACCCTATGCAAGTCACACAGTAGTGACCGCAATGAGCTGACAATGATAAAAGCATGGTGCCTGTTGACTCTGTAATGTTTCCTACCCTTCGGCCCTGAGCTGTCCACCTCTCATCTTCAACCAGGTGTCTGTAACATTTTCCATCACTCTTTGCTAAGCCCACGTTAACAGTATGACACTGTCCCTGCTATGTGGCTGACTCCTCTCTCTGATCCAAATGGTGATGGCCATGAGGAGTCAGGACCCAGGCAGGCTTTGATGCTGGGCTTGGTCACAGGGCCACAGTTTAGAAGTTTCTCCCTGGCCCATATTCCAGGCCTTGGCAGCCCCAAACACCACGAGTCTCAGACCCCAACCTACCTACCCATTTAAGGGTCTGGTTTTGTACCTCTCTCCTCTCACCCTCTACTCTGAGCAGTCTGTTTGGCAGGCAGGGTCCCACCTTCTGTAGTTTACTCTGGTACTAGGACTATTCTTAGCACAGTGCCAATCCCCTGGGAAGCTGTGAGGATGCAGGAGGCTGAGTAACAGCTGCGTCGCGGCCATTACCCATGCCATTATCATCATCATTATTGCGGGGATGCGGCTTTTGTGGTGTGCCAATCAGAGGAGGTTTGGGGGCCTTTTCCTTAATTGGAAGAATCAGTCCAGGGCGCGTGGGTTTCCATTCAGAGAGCATTTGCTCTGGGGAAGCATATTTTCTTGTGTGCTGTGGGGGCAGGCATTTCAGGTAGGTCCAGTAGGCAGCTGCCTGTGTGGAGGGATTTTAGATTGATCCTCTGTCCTCTTCTCCTGTCCTGCCCAGCCCTGTCAACTCTGTCCCACTGAGCAATCCTGTCACCAGCAGCCACAGATTCTACACTTAGAGCTTCATTCTCTGGACTTTCCATTTTCTTTGCAGTGTAGCCCAGAGCTTCTGCTATCTTTCTTGGAATTGTGTGTTTTGTTTTGGTTTCCTTTTCCCTTGTGAAAGAAGGAAGTGAAATATATAAAGGGCCCCATGAGAAAGCATTTGCCAGAGGCAAGCACATGGAGACCAGGGAGGTGGGTAAAGTCCATGAATACCACCAACACTTAGGAAGGTGAGTGCTTCCTATGCTTTCTGAGTTCGGACACATTTTCTCAGGGCAACCCTCTTTGTGGGTGTGTGGGGGGGGGTGTGTGTGTGTGTGGGTGTGTGTGTGTGTGTGTGATGCGTGTATATGTGTGCTATGTTAGTGCTGGATGTCTTCCTCAGTCATTCTCTACATTCTTTTTCCAGACAGGGTCTCTCTCTGAACCTGGAGTGCACTGCCTCATCCAGGCTGGCTGGTCAATAAACTCCAGGGATCTTATGGTTTTCTCATCAGCACAGAGATTAGGTATATGCCACCATCCCCAGCTGTTTCTATAGACGTTGGAGGCCCAAACTGAGGTCAAAATGCTTATGACGCCAGCACTTTACTGACTGATCCATCCCCACAGCACTGGTAGCTTTTTTCTTGAAAGCTTCATTTCACAAATACTTGGTGCTTACTTTGTACCAGGCAGATGCGGTGGCAAGGCTGTTCAAATCTTGCCTCGTTCAAGTGGCAGAATCATGGCATAAAGTGGTGCTAGAGTTTCTACCCTGATTATCCTCCCAAAGGACTGCATGTCCAAGGCGTGGTCACCAGCCCTGAGAACGACTGGAAAGTGATGGAACCTTTGAAGGTGGGACCTTGTAGGAGGCCTTTGGGTACAGTTTGGAAGTGTACTCAAAGAAGACATGGACTCTGGTCTCTTGCCTTTATTTTTTCACTTCCTGGCTGACAAGACATAAACGGGTTTCTTCAGCCATGATGCTGCCTTAATGTAGACTCTGTGGCAACAAGGGCAAGTGAGCATGGATAGAAACCTCTAGAACTGAGAAGCAAACCAAGCCTTCCCATTCTTAAAATGTATTACCTCAGGGATTTTGTCACTGTGGTGGAAAGATCACACATGGCCTATTGGTGTTTACCACAGGATATGGGAGGAAACTGAGGCATAAGAAATCAAGCAACTTGATCACGCTTACTGGGTTGGGACCAGCAAAACTAGGGCTGTAGATTCAGATACTTCTTTGAGGCTGTGGTCATAGTAACTTTGATAGACCATAAAAGAACAGGCTATTGCTTTGCCATCACCGGAAGATCAAAAAAGCTGGAGTAAGCTACTTTTCACTCAATATTTCCTTCCACTAGATAAATATATCATTGTGACTTTTTTCCATAATGAGATCTTTTCATTTGAAGATTATACTCATATATTCTTGGTATTTTATTTCCCTCTCAAGATATTTCACCAAAGGAATAAAAGTGGTGTCTGAGTGTCTTAAAAATGTCTGAAAGCAAAACCTAAGGACAACATATGGGGAGGCCTTTGTTGCCTAGAAACCCCTATTCCCAGACATCAGAGACATGTTCCTGAGATTCAGGGTGAGGACACCTGACAGTTAGCACTGGCTATCAATTGACAGACTCTAGAACCCTCTAGGAAATAAATCTCTGTATGTCTGTGAGGTAGTTTCTAGATTGGGTTAGTCGATGTGGGAAGACAAACTCCAAAGGCAGTTGTCTCCATTTTGTGGGCTGGGTCCTAGACAGAATAGGAGAAGGCGAGCTGAGCATCAGCCTTCATCTCTGTCTTCTTCCTGAGTGGATGCAGTGTGGGCAGCTGTCCTGCTGTTGTGTCTTCCCTATCATGATGGACTGTACCCTCAAACTTTGAGGCCCAACAAACCCTTCCTTAAATTGCTTTTGATAGGTATACTGTCTCAGCAACAAGAAAAAGGAACATAGAATCCTTCTATGCCAAGCTGTAGAGGCGAGGTGGTTTGAAAATAATCATCTTGGAGATGCACCCAAGTTGCAGATAAAGAAAGGAGACACAACCTTGAGAAGCACAGAGGGCCAATGTTGCAGTGTTTTGTACAGAAGAAGAGCCAGTGGGGTTAGAGCAAGCCCCTTATATTTGTTGCCATGGCAGCGGAAGATGCTGGACGTCGTCCTTTTTCTGGCACTCAGACAAAACTAAGCAATGAGGAGCCTGCCCAGGCAGGACGGAGTGGGATTTGGAGGACAGCACCTGCACTCTTTCCCCCTCAGAAATAAAAACCACATGTGTGACTAAAGGGAAGCAGACAGATTCAGGGGCTGTGGCCTCCTCACTCACACCTGAGAAGAATCAAGATCTCCAGTGAACTTTGCTCTGGCCTCTGTGTCCTTATGCTAATGACTCTGGTGTGATGTTTCATTGTTTATAGAGGCCTTGGGAAAGAATGGTTCTGTTTTCTGGCAAGACTAGGGCAAAGAGGACCAGGCCTCAAATCGGCTTGGGTAGGGCAAGACAGAAACAAATGGACACAAACTATCAGAAGGTGCCAATAAAAGACTAGGTTCTTAACTGCAAACAGACTACTGGCTCCTGGCTCAAAGGAGTCCATGACTTCCTGTCCCCGTAGCCTTCTGCTCCAGGACTGCTAGGAGCCTCTAGTCTCTGACCTGAAAGTCAAACAACCGTTCAGGTTTGGGGGGTCAGTCCAGGGAGCTGTCACACAAGATCTTTCTTCAAAATGCCACTGCCAAATTCTAGCCATGCTGCTTTATGCTTGAGTGCCAAAGTTTTCTGACAGAGAAATGTACTCCCAGCACAGCACTGTTATCCATTGAGATTCCCTCATGGAATGCATATGTTGTGTGTTGACACTCTGAGTGCATGGGACTTTCTCTTTTTTATACCTGTCTCACTGCCCATTCCACTGTGTGATTCCCTAGTAGCCTGGGTCCACCTGTCTTCTGATAAGGGAGCTCTCTTTCTGACTAACTTGGATGAATGGGTGTCTCTATTCACTTCCTCATGTCCTCCAACACTGTATGTATCCTACCTTCTGTGACAACCAACTCAACCACTGAGATTATCACTATTTCTAGTCACATGATCCAGACACCCGAACCTCAGAGAGGTTAGGGCACTTGCTTATGAGCTAGAGCAAATGATCTTGACGTGGCTTCTGTAGAAAGCTACTGGCCTGGTAGAAAGATGTCAGAAAACCTCACCTGTAGAAATCCCAACATGGGATTCGGAACAGGAGTGTGATTGAAAGCCTTTGAGTGGTGTTTCATTCATAAATTGGCACCTGTTTCCAACCTCAGGTACCTCAACTCTTTTTCACCTTAAATTTTTTTAACCTTTTTCTTGCTGCTAGGGGTGGAACGGAGCGCCTCACACATGCTAAGTGAGTGTACTACTCTCCCTAGCTCCTCACTCCCCACCCCCACAGCATTTTCTCAACTTATTTAACAATAGAACAGTTTCCTTATGCAATGGAGTAAATTATCACACAACAATAATCTGCTTCCTCATTCTAAGCCTTTTTGGGAAGAGTAAACTTTGCCCCATTGATGAAAGTCTTGGCACTTAACAAGCTTTCACCGATAAACAGAGGGTAGAGGTAACAGTGTGTGTCAGTTTCAAAGAGACACTACACAATACCATTTGCTCTTTTGTGCTTTTCCATCCTCAACAAGAACACACACTGGGGGGCTGCTGGGTCTCTGTCTAGGGCCCTAGAACAAAACACAGGGAGCGGAACAAGCCTATTCAATTTGCAGACGCATGAGTGACGAAATGCTAATCATTGCATGCTACTGAGTTTTGGGTTTATTTGTTGCACAGCTTAATTACTAGTGGTAATAATTAACCAACACTATTCTTTAGTGTATGTGTCTGTGAGAGCGCGCGCACACACACACACACACACACACACACACACACACACACACATGTGCGTGTATACTGTAGACTCTGTGTGAAGGTCAGAGGTTAAGTTTCAGGAGTTGGTTCTCTCCTTCCACCTTCTGAGGCAGAGACACTTACTATGCTGCCTTCTTCAGACTAACCAACCTTCAAGCTTATGGACAATTCTCCCATCTCTACCTCTCATCTTGCTGTAGCACTGTTGGTATTAGAGACACAAAATATCACATCTGGCTGTCTCACATTTGTTCTGAGGAGCAAACTTAAGCCATCAAGGCTTGTGGAATAGGTACTTTTACCCACTACGCCATCTCATCAGCTCAGCTATTCCTACTTCCTTCCCCCTTCATCTATTTATTCATTTTACATCCTGATTGCAGTCCCCTCCTTCCTCCCCTCCCAAACCCACTTGTACACCCCCTTCTCCCCCCTTTCTCCCCTGAGAAGGGATGGCTCCCCCTTGGCTACCAACCTGCTCTGGCACATCGAGGAGCAACAGGACTAGGCACATCCTCTCCCCCTGAAGCCAGACAAGGCAGCCAAGCTAGGAGAAAGGGAACCAAAGGAAGGCAACAGAATCAGAGTCAGGCCCCACTCCACTTGTTAGGGGGCCCACATGAAGAACATGTGGCACATCTGCTACATATGTGTCGGGAGGCCTAGGTCAGCCCCCTGCATGCTATTTTTGTTGGTATTCTTACTTTTTTTTTTTTTTCTATTCATTTTTTTTTTGGAGCTGGGGACCCAACTCAGAAGGCATTGCGCCCTAGGCAAGCGCTCTACCACTGAGCTAAATCCCCAACCCCGGTATTCTTACTTTCAATGTGCGGGAATCAGGGATGGCAACTTGGTTGAGATAGGCTGTGTCACTGTCATAATGAACCTGCACTCAAGTCTTTCCATTCTGATGCCTCTTTGTCTCTGCACCAGTCGTGCTTTGATTTTTTTTTTTTTTTTGGCAAGGAGAAATGCAAAGATGGGGCAGGAGAGAGTTCAGCATCTCAGGGCTGCCGTCCAGGACACTGACAAGGACACTGGAGGCCAGAATCATATAGCTATAGCTGTCTTCCAGCCCAGCCTAGTCCTCAGAGGTACTGACAGGACTGCTTGAAGTTTCTTCTTTTCTAAGCCCTGCAAAAGCCACTTTCTTTTTCAGGGTCCTTGTCAATAGCCTGAGTTCATACCAGTTTGCTGAGTTGGTACGAAGTGCAGAATTGATGGTACAGAAAGACATTACACAGCCTACAACTCTTTGGACCATATCAACAGATCATCCGTAGCCTCAACTGCAGAAACATTTCATTAAATCCTTTCAGTTTCCTCCCCAAAGAGTAGGCAAGCCCTTCCGTCTTCTGAAAACAGATGGAGACCTGGCAGAATGTTTGCCCCAGCTGGGACTATGGATTCACCTGAGCTAAACTCCAGAGACAGCAGGTTAATCTTCATTCAAGAAATGAGTCTTGAGCACCCTAGGGCATGGAGGGGCTGGAGTACACCACTGTGTCTGTCTGGATCTGGTCATGTCTCAGCAGAAAGGCCTGCCAGGAGGATTTGAGGGGGGTATGGTGAGAGAGCAGGAGAAATCTGATGGTTCTTCTCAGGCTCTGAAGGAACTGTCAGAGCTGTCCATCTATAAAGGTGTTATTAAGCTTTCCTGAAGAGCTGTGTGAAGTGGAAACTTCTAGTTCTTTGGAAAGTTAGTTACGTCAAATGATGTTTTTCTGGAACACACAGGTAAAAGGGTGTTTGGATATAGTAGACATGTGAAAGGACTCTTGATGAAGGAGTATAAATATGACCTCACAGACAGTGGGAGATGAGCACTGAGCCCTGGTTTGGTTTGCTTGGCCTCCTTGTTATTTGCTAATGATAGGCACATACGTATTGGTTGACCTTACATAGTTTTGTTGAGCTCAACTTGTGATAACACCGCCACTAGAGAATCTGACCCAAGAACTGCTTATGAGGTTCCTGAGGCACCTTGCTGCTTCCTCTGACCTCACCTCAGGGGGGTTGACAAGCCTGATGGTTTCTTCTGGATTGAACTATAGTTGCTGGTTCGTGCCTGGTGTCTGCTTGCTAAAAGGACTGGACTGTAGCTACTAAATCATATTTGGTGTTTGCTATGGTAGTAAACTGTTGAGAAAGAAGAGCGAACTTTCCTCCAAAGAACTATTGTTGAACAGGTCCACTTCCCCCATATCCTAATAACTTTTCTCTTCCACTACCTCTGCTGGGTGGTGGGCTAGAGGAGAAGTTGAACCATTATTAAAAGAAGGTTGCAAAAAATTCATGCCTATAGCTGTGTACAAATGTCTTTTCACTGCAGATAGGCCACTGAAAACAGCAAAATAACTGTTACACCGAAGTCCAGCTTAGACAGTCAGTGAGTTTACTGGGCTTACTTATAGAATATGGACAGTGGGTAACTTACAAGAGCATGGGTGAGCCTAAGACAGCAGCATCACTGCAAAGTCCTACCCCTTCACAAATGACAACCTTATCAAAGCTGCATCATAAAGTCTTCCATCTACTTAACCTTGTACTTCCTATACATTCTAGTATCTCACTTGCAGTTAGGGGGAGGCAGGAGGGAACAATGGCTGGCATCCCAATAGCTCCATTACCAGGACCACAGACCTAGATAGTTTTGTATTGTTTTGTTCAATTAGTTACCATGGCTACCAGTCCAATGCATCTTTACTTCAAAATGGCTTTGAGGTGGTCATGTTAAGCCTAGAGGAAAAGCTGGATTACAAGAAAAAGCAATTGTGGAGCTCCCTGCCCTGGCAAATAGTGGCTAAGGGCTGCCCTCACTGTCAGCCTGGCATGATGGAAACAAAATGGACTTGATTGGTTATCTACAGGGCAATGGTCTGCCCAGTGAAGAGGTTGGTTGATCCATGAGTGAATGGGCTCCAAATGCACCTCTAAGCTGAATGGCTATGTGCCCTGGGAATCAGACCTGGAATATGATTGAATGTTAAGCAATGTTTAATTAACAAATCAAATCTTTTGTTTCACACCGTATTTGAGAAAAGTGTATTAGTTACTTTTGCTTAGCCATGACCAAAATACTTCAGGGCAGGACTGAAAGAGAAAATACTTCTTGTAACTCTGAGTTTTGGAGGGCTTGGTGCATGCTTACTTGGCCCTGAGAGTTTGGCCGTAGGAATGTGTGGAGGAATGGTATCTTTACTTCATGCTGCATGGGAGAGACAGAGGGAGGGACAGGATGGGGAGCAGATTGAGAGGGAGAGAACTGTGGGAAGGGGAAAAGGGGAAGAGAGAAGGTGAAGAGGGCATAGCACGGGAGGAGAGATGGAGAAGGGAAAGGACAAGATGTGAGAGAAATCAGCCTGGTAGCCAGGTATAATTTTCAAAGTCACATCCTTAATGACTTGCTTCCTCCAGTTTAGATCCACCCCTAAAGTTTCTAGCACCTTCTAAAATATTGCCATCAGGTGGGGATCAATTGTGTTCGACACATGAGCCTGTAGGGGGCATTTTAGGTATAAACCATAACAGACAGTAAAACAAAAGAGGGCAGTCAGCCATGGAAGATTCTAGAAAGGAGACTTAGAGGCAGAGCCTGGTGAAGCTCATGGAACAACGCTATAGGACAGTGTCCTCACCTTTGGATCCTTGAGCTTGCCAATGTCTTTGACTCCACAGCAGAGCAGGGCTATAGGACTTCGATCAGGTGAGCAGGTACCCAGGATACACAATGCTCAGGAGGTCCCCTTATCAAGGCTGGAACATTAAGAGTCAGCCCTTGAGTAAGATTGCTACCCTAAGTCTTTCTCCCTGGGTGGCTCATAGCTTCACCAGGTCTAATCTTAACAGAGGCTCTAGCCATTGGCCCTATGCTTGGGAGTTGAGCTTTGTGTCTTGACTCTGCCACTGATTAGCTTGATAATTTTGAGCTGGTTCCTTAGCTTCCTAAGTTCCATTTCTCCTGTGTGTGAAGTGAGTTTTGGTCTCAAGGAGGAACATATGAAGGTAATATCCACAGAGCACAAAGCACTGACTCTCCAATTACAGGTTATTGTTTTGGTAGTTACTGTTACTTTGAAACAAGGTCTGATGATGTAGCCTAGGCTGGCCTAAACATCTTGATCTGTCCCCATTCCTGGCTAAGTCAGAGGTTGCTGTTGACAAGATGAGGTGTTATATTCATGACAGAATCCTTACAGGCAGTGTGGTAGGTGCTGTGATGTATCACGTGGGTTCTCTTGAGGCCCCAGAGGACTATTTTTTTTTCAGCTGCTAGAAGGGCTTCTACAGAAAGGCCATAGCTGCTGCATGTCCCTGAAAGGCTTGCCTCCGCTGAAAATTGCTGCCTCATAGAAATCTGCTCCTTTTCTGTGTCAGCCTATATCCAAAGTCTGCACACTCGTTGATACAAAGGCTTTACCTTTTGCTTCACCTTGGGCAACTCAGAAGGATTATCTCATCCCTGAAGCCCCTGTGTGTTTGCCAAGGCTGCTGGATGGAAGACAGGCTCAGAAGGTAGGCATAGCCAGAATTCCTCCTCTACCCACATCTGCCTTCTTTGCTCCTTGACAGGCTTCCTCTGCAGTCTCCCTGCAAGTCACCTGTTAACTAATCATGGGGGCAGGGATCCTGCTTCTGAAGGATTCATGCTGTGCTAATCACCCCACTCCCTCTCACACTAACTATATTAATCGGGAACCTTTGGGTTGTAAGAAAAAGGCATTAGACAGCAGAATCCCAGGAAAGTGGAGTAATGGGAGGAGCAGAGCGACCAGCAGGGTCCTTCTCTCATCTTTTTCCTTTCCACTCAGGCATCCTCCGATGGGGTGGAAATGGCCATCCAGAGCTTGTCAACCTCACATCTTAAACCCCAGGTTACTTGAGGAAACCCATTCATTTCTACCTTCTAACACTCTGGAGGGAGTATTTGGAGAGGCTTGCCTTCGCTCAGGTGCTATCCTGGGTCAATTATTCGAGGCCAGTCACAAAGGTAAATAGTGAAGATGACTTCCATGGGCAGTTTGCAACCGAAGAAAGGGAAGGGTTTGGCCAATAAACAAAAAGGCATCCGTTTGTCATAGCTTTTGGTTGAGCAGCATCTGAACACTATGCTATAAATCAAGTATGAGGTACTGTTCACCTGCCACTTTGAGCAGATGAAAATGCCAAGTGTTTATGGTAGTGCGTGTTGTTATGCCCACCTGTAAATGCTTGGCATTCACCACAGCTTCCTGATATTGAAGGTAAGATAGGTTAGGATGTTGACATATATCTACAATTATGACACGCTTACAATTCTGTGGCCTTTTAGTGGTATGGCCCCTTTCTTGGTCTGATAACCCAACTTCCTACTGTTATTTTCTGGAATCACTTCCTGTGCAAATTACTGGCACTTAAATCTGTTCCTTATGTCCCCCCACCCTCTACCAGGAAATCAAACAGGTTCACAGCATCCTGGTCAGGCTGTATGTGTGTAACTTAGGCCTAGACAGATTTGAAGTAGGAAGAGGAACAAAAAAGTTTTCTTTGGAGACAACCATGATGAGAACATCCAATTTGCCAGACACCAATAAACAAAGGAGCCAAGGGTCTGCCTTACTGAAAATATTTATTTTCTACCTTCTTCCTGGCCTCTACAAAATTAACATTGCTAAATGCCAATGTCTCTGTCTAAATATGGAAGTTGACAGTACCAGCCTCTGTGGTCAGGTCAGCCACCCTCAGGTCCTACCTGCTTTCCAAGGGTAGCTGAGCATTTCCCTGCAACTCGGTGAATCACTGGCCACCATTCCAAGGTTTTCTTGGATGTTTCAGTGAAGCCAGACTTTATTCTAAACCCCAAGGCCCAGCAGAGGACGTAGCTGCCTACTCCTAGGCAAAGAATGTGACTGTCGAATACGTCATCAAGGCTGGCGGAGGGATGTGTCTGTCAAAATGGCTGAGCCAGTCAGTCATCCTCAGCAATATCAGGTTTCTGAGAATGCCTGGCTGAGACTACTGCTGCAGCAGTGGAATCACTAAAGTGTCACCTCAGAGGACAGGCGTGCACCTTTTGGGTCAGGGGGCCACCAGGATGTTCACAGATGTCATCGTTCTCTGTGCCAAGGGATCAAGGCCGTTTGAATCTAAGAGAGCAGCACTAACATACACCTGCCATCCTTCTTGATTCACTCATGGGTAAGCTTCTGACTCCAGTGGAAGATTGCAGTGAATGTGGAAAAGGTAGGGAAGGGACCGGCAGGAAAACCTGTCTGAATAGATCCTGTCCAAGAAGAGGAAGGATAAGGACATTAAACGTTATTACTTAAGTTACCTCAAATACCTCCTTAGTGTGGAGGAATTGAAGAAGAAGAAAAATATTTGCTTGTTTTAATGCCTTAACCAAATTAAGATTGCTAGGGGATAGTGTCTTGTATTATATATGGACAGCATCCTAGGCAGCAATAGAGTAGGGCAAGTATAGCTTGGAAGAGAATAGGCTGTGTTTATGACTCAGGACAGTGATACAGTCTTGCTTCACGGCCTCCAGGTCAGCCTTCTCCTCCATGACGAATGTGCTCTCTCTGTTCATCCCCAGTGAAGAGGGTTAGTGTGAACAATAAGACAAGTTCCCTGACTGTGGCTGGAAATGCCTTCCCTAGCAGAAACTCCATTTGTGGGCAGACATAGTCTTCTCTTGCTCATATTTGCGCTGAACAGGCCATTTTCCATGCTGACATTTTGCATCTAGTTAAATGCCAGCAAATCCAGAGAGATGTGGCTTTGACCTGTAATCTGCCCTTTCGGACAAGTGTCTGATGCTGCAGTAACTTTCATTCTGGTTCGTGAAGATTTCAGAATATTTCACTTGAAAACAAAACAAAACAAAACTGGATGAAACACTTCAGAGTTCATATGATCTCTGCTGAACATTTAATTGAGAAATGTTGTTAAAAAGACATTTGGTATAAATGATCTAAATGTGTGCATAGATATTTATTTTCCTTCAGTAAAATGGCTTTGAATGGTTTTTATTATTATTAGGGAATTAAAGAATTTGCCTTAAATATTAAATGCACTGTCTGTTTTGTTAAGAGTTCACGCCATTGCTAAATACAAGGCACAAAGTGCTGCTGAGGACTGCCTTAAAGAACCCAGGGAGATGACAGAGGGGTGCGATAGACCTGTTCAGGCTCTGCAAGGAAAGAAAGGTTCAGCCTCCACTTTACTATGCTTGGCTGTGAGGAATGAGTAAGCGTAGAGAAGCTTGTGAGAGGCTTGACTTTCTAGTCTTCACAGCAGCTCAGGGATCTGGCTGGCCCCAGATTTGTAGTCACTGCATGACTACAAGGCTACAGCAGGTGTCGACACACTGCCCATCAGCCTATTCCTCTTCTCCCAGGAGTTCTGACATACAACTTCTGGCCATAGCTAAGACCCAAAGGGTATGGACAGCCAGCCCAAACTGGGCCCTCTACATTTCATAACTTGGGAGTGTTGGGAGTTGAGGCGGTTTGTTGGACGTGAGGAAAAGCTCGCATGTTGTACCGGGAGTGCCGTACCTTGCTGAAGTATAGGCTAGAACATGTGTCTAAGTAGGTTAGGAGGCCCTGATGCCTTTACCCAGCAGATTTTGCCTGCTGTTTCTCTGGAGACCTGCTTGTACTGCGTGCCCCTGGGGCCTCCGAACTCCCCGTTTCCTGACTTGATACCTCTTTTCTTTTGCTAGCTCTGGAGGCTTTAGTTTTCTGAAACCATACAATATCTGATTAAGAAAGGTGGCCCAGGAGGGTTGGGAACTAACTTGCCCTAAAGCAGATTCCATTTTCTCAGCATCTTTCATTCTTTCATTTGTGAGGAAAATGATAGGTTTTCATTAAAACCAGAAAAGGATTTTCCAAAAGACTGTGCTGCATGTGTTTTGATTCACGAAACTGAAGAATTATGACCAGGCCACAGAATCCAGGCTTTGGAAACCCAAGAACAATGTGGAAATTGCCCTTTAAATCTCCCCGCCCCCCTCTCTTTTCTTTCTTGATTCTGAGAAGTTTTTCTAGTGCTTATGTTTATTTAGATCCACATTTTTTAGTCCCATACTTAGCTTCCTACCTTTTCTTCTTTGTCTCTGTCTCTCTCTCTCCCCCTCCTCTCCCTCTCCCTTCCTTTCTTTTCTCCCTTTCCTCTTTCTTTCTTTTTTCCTTTCTTTCAACAATGTTTCATGAAGCTCAACCTAGCCTTAAACTTTCTATGCAGCTGAGGATGACTTTGAATTTATGCTCCCCTTCCCCCTACCTGTAAAGCATGCTGGGATTATAGGCATATGCCACTACAATCAGTTTATTTGGTGCATGGGGATGCAACCCCAGGCTTGGTACATACTAGGCAAGCACTTTACACACCAAACGACATTCTCAATCCATGATGGTCGTTGTTGTAGGTGTTGTTGTTTTTGTTGTTTTCTTGTGATGCTGAGCATTGAACTCGAGGCCTTGTGCATGTTACAGAAGAGCTCCACCAGTAAGCTGCATTACAGACATTTACTTTTCAACAAACTGTAAGTGTGCACAAAAACATTTGGAATTGTATTATGTTCAGAGGGAAGGGGAGGTACACCACACACACACACACATACACACACACACACACACACAGAGAGAGAGAGAGAGAGAGAGAGAGAGAGAGAGAGAGAGAGAGAGAGAACACAATTGTCTAACTCTTTGTTATGTGGCGGGAAAGAACTTGAGAAAGAGAATATTTATTTTGGCTCACAGTTTGAGAGGTTTCAGTCCATGATGCTCACATCATGGTGGTTGGCAAGAAGGGAGGAAGAGTGTCTTTGCTAGTATGTTCTTCTTTCTCTCTACCTGGATCAACAGCTTATTCAGTGATACTACCCACATTCAGGGTGAATCTTCCTCACTTAATTAATCCTTTCTGGAAACATCCTCATAGACAAACCTAGAGATACACTTTTGCAACCTTCTAGGTGCTCTCAACCAAATCAAAGTGACAACCAAGATTAACTATTTCACACACACACACACACACACACACACACACACACACACACACACACAAAGTAGAATAGTATTTAATTATAACAAGAAAGAAATCTTACCATTTGTAATAAGTGAACATGGAAAACACGAGGCAGGTTTTTTTTTCCGAGTGCAGCAAGCCTAGAAGGCAAATATTCTATGATTTAAGATGTGGTAGACTTACAGACATGAGCAGAATGGTGGCTGGCAGAGGCTGGACACTGGGGACTTGGGGAGATACTGATTCAGTTATGTCAGATGACTGCAGCTGACAATATCGGGCTGTACAGCATTTGCTAAGAGACTACATCTTTCTAGATTGTTCTCTACCATATACAAGGGGTGAGCATGTGAGAAGATGGATCAGGTAACTAGTCTGAGTATCATAATTATTTCGCAATGTACAGAAATGACGACATGCTTTATATACTGTACATACCTGCCATTATGCCTCAGGAACACTGGAAAGGCAAACAAAGCACGACACAACAAATAAGCAAAAGAAAAAGCAAAAAAAACCCAAAAGTGTGTCAAATTAGGAATTTCCTTAATTGAGAGTTTGAAATGCCACTTGAAACTGAGCTGCAAGCTCTCTCCTTTTAGATCCCATAAATCTCTTCCTTATAGCTCAAGGTAAATGGTTACCAAACACTTAGTATATAGCAACAGAGATGCAGGACTCACACACATGTGTACCAGCTGCCATGATGCCATAGTGCTGTAATAACTCATTAAATGCTCACAGCAGGCTACAAGGGAAGGCCCTGGGACATCTCATTCTGTGGACAACAGAGGCATACAGAGAATTTCAATTTTACCTAAGACACACAACTGCGATGTGTCAGGGTTCAGAATGGAAACAGACGCCCTCACCTCTGCCTGCACTTTCAACCTCAGACCTGTGCTTGACACTTCAGCTAGCTAGACAGGATGGTGGGTGAGAAATTGCTGTATAAGCATCTCCCCGTTGACTCACCCCTGTTACCTTATGAAAGAAGCTCCCTGGAAATATGAGGGAGCCACACAAGTGTTTTGTGGAAAATCCAGGAGGGCATTTCTCTGGCCTTCCCCGGGCTCCAATTGCCGTCCCATGCCTGCTGCCAGCCAGTCAGGGGTGTCTAGGGGGGAATCCTTCCGTCTGCATCCTGGGAACCTCTAGAGTGGCAAGTGGCAGTGGCCTTCACAGACATGACTCTGAGCTGCGGACTTGTATTGTGGAGCCTAGGGCAGTAAACCTCTAGGAGCTCGGGGTGCTCTGGTGTTATACAGTCTTACAGTAACTCAGGGAACCATCAAAGCAATGCAATGGGGGAGTGTTTCAGTATGCTTTTGTGGGAAGCAGTGCAGTTGCTGGATGTCTCCAAAGCATCCAAAAATATCCCCTCATGAAAGAGCATTCTCCCCGAGCAAGCCAACGATGACATCATGGGGCCTGCTAGAGTATGCCTGTACTCTGTCTCCCTCCCACACTCCAGTGTGTCAGGCAAGTAAGCCAAGAGGAAAGACCCAGAAATGGCTAAGGAGAAGGACGCAGGAATGACAGAACAGTAAAAGGGTCAATTGTTTTCTCTGTTTCCAGGTCCCCTACCCCTGCCTGGGTTAGGTCAAGGAGATCAGACTAGGCCAGTGAAACTCCCAAAGGCTTCTAGAAGGTACACACACATTACAGGTATGAGGACAGCTGTTGGAAAAGTCTCTGTTTCGTATTACTACCCTGCCTGTTCCAGCCAGTCCAATAATAGGCTGGTTTTGCATGCATCTGTTTACCAGCTACATGGCCTTTCGTCCTTCAAGGACGTCTCTGAAGCTCTGAGAACACAGGGTATTTATTTGGCCCAGATTTTTCATGTCAAATGATTTCCTTCTTGGTTAATTTCACAATTTAAGGGTTCTTTGTGTTTTAAAGTTAAACAATGCCCAGTCTTAACGGTCTCAGCACAAAGGCTTAGAGGGATATGAACAGGGCTGGGTGGGGCACCATAGACTATAGCTGCCCCCCAGGGACCTCTTATGGCAGAGTGCTATTAGTCTTAGTAGCTGCCCTGATGACAGGCTCATCCAGTGATGAGCATGTGGACATGTGAAGCCATTTGCTCTGAAGGGAAACATACCTTCCTGGAGGGAGGAAGGAGGCTATAGGACTCAGAGAAGTTCCTCAAAGTTGTAAGATTCACAAGTCCAGATACCAAGGTTATATATACTTCGGAGAGGAGATGCTCTGACTGGTCCAAATGCCTGCAAATTTATGCAGCAACCTTCTGGGATATAGCGTGCATGAATCATTGCCTCTGCTGGGGTGGGTTTCATCACTGCAGCAGCCTTTGAAACCACCCATACATATGTCTTCTATGACCCCAATAAACTCCCTGGTTCACTAAGTTAGACTTGGATGGAATTATTTCTTCGAGCTACCATTGGTGTCCTGTCTAGGGTGAATAGACACTTGTTTCTCTCCAGGAAAAGTCACACAACATGAAATTTGCTGCGACTTTCTCTTTGGTTCTTATGGTGGCCTATGCAAGTGGGCATTTAATGGTGGAGAGGTCTAAGTGGAGAGGGTTCCATGCGGCATTCATGGCATCTCCTGGTCTTCTGACTTCCCTCTTAGACCCCTCTGTGATTCGTTATGGTATATGAACAAAAACACCAGTATATAGACGCATGCATGTACAAATATGAGTGAAAGAACATGTATATTCACATGTAAGCATGAAATGTATGTATCTCCCACTTGTAGATACAGATCCATGTTTTCAGACATATGCACAAACATATACTGTGCATACATAGAGGGGAGGGAAGACAGAGACAAAGAGACAGAATCCAGCAGTTTTCCTAAGGAACTATGTCAGAAAACTGTCTTTCTCAGTAACTTACACGGACTGGGGAGGTGGCTCAATGTTAACCAGCACTGGCTGCTCTCATAGAATCAAACCTGTTTTTTACCCTTAGCTCACAACCATCCATCCATAACTCTAGTCTCTGGGGAGCTGATGACCCCTCTGGTCTTTGTGGGCACTGAACACACATGGTGCCCAGGTGTGCGCATTCAGGCAACACACTCACACACACGTAAAATCAAAGTAAACAGGTCTAAACAAACAAGGATTTCAGAGACGTTTCTCTTTGTTTCATCTTGAGAGGGTCTCAATATGTAGCTCAGGCTGGCCTCAAACTCATTATTCTCTTGCTTTAGCCTTCCCAGTACTGGGAATATAGCCATGTGCTATCCTGTCCACACAGAGCATTCGTGAAGGGAAATTTCCTGTTCAAATATCTATTTTCTTGATGCGAGCTTGTGAAGCAGCCTACATAATATATTCTTCTCCATCTTGGTTCTTCCAGATGCTCATGTATGGCTCAGGGCCCTTTCATCTGAAACCTCTCATGGGCTCCATCATGAGCCGGTGTGGATGGTTGTTTTACTAGAAGAGGCCTGGACCATTGTGGCCAATCACTGTCGTTTTCCCTATGGCTGCTGAGGGCTGGCATGTACTGAGGTTCCCTTGGAAAGGAGCCTTTCCACGCATGTGAATCCAGAGGGATTATCTGAAGACTGTGGCTTGTGAACATTTTTGCAGGGTCACTATACTGGGTAAATCAAGGGCATGTGACCATCAGAGGAGCTGGACAGTTTGGCAGGGTGGGGCAGAAAAAGTCACAAATGTGTGACTGGCTTCTCTCTTAGGTAAAAAGACTGGACTCTGTACCCAAATGCTAACCTCTCCCCACCCCTGCCCCACCATGAACATGGGAGAATTTTCAGTAAGAAGTTGATGGCCCATTGTTCCACGTGAACCAGTTGAGAGAAGAGATTCTCTTCTGGCTTATAACATAAACAGGGTTGTGGAGGCCCAGGGCTGGTCTGGCAAGAAATATCTTCTTGGAGACACCACTCGTACCAATTAAGACCAGTCCCAGAGGACATGGCCACGATCCATGCATCTAATGGATCAAAAGTAATAGTTAGTGCCCCCAAATTTTTATTTTATTGGCTGCTATGTAAAAAGATAAACAGCAGGAGAGGAAAAGTCGTAATTTACCTCCAGTAAAGGAACAAGAGAGAAACTGAAATCAACTCAAGGTTATTAACAAGAACCAATCTTCTCTTCTATTAGAGGGAGGAGGGAAAAGGGAGAGGGGACTACAAAGAAGGGAGGAGGAAGAGAATGAAGAGGAGAGAGGAGAGAGCAGGAGGATGGCAAGGCAGGTATGTGAGAATGGTCAATACAGATCCTATGTTAGAAAAACAGGAAAGGTTTGATGCCCATAAACTGCTCTTACCGTTTATGTTGATACATGGTCAGGTGTTGTATTCTCCCACTTTTAACAAGGACATGACACTAGGAACCGTTTTTTTTTTTTTTTCCTGACTAAAACCAAGTCAAAACCAAGGGGTAGAGGATAATGACCTAGTTAAGATGTCTAGCCATGTAGAAAAATGGCTACTGATATATATACCCTCCTGCTCCAGAGGTGTCTTAGTTAGGGTTTCTATTGTTGTGAAGAGATACCATGACCACAAGTCTTATGAAGGAAAACACTTAATTCTTGCTGGCTTCCACTTTAGAGGTTTAGTTCATTATCAACGTGGTGGGGAATATAGCAGCAGGCAGGCAGGCCTGGTGCTGGAGAGGGAGCCGAGAGTTCTACAGCTTGATCTACAGGCAGCAGTGAGTGGGGGGGGGGGAGGAAAGGAGGGAGGAAGGGAGAGAAGACAAGATGAGACTGGGCCTGGCTTGAGCTTCTGAAATCTTAAAGCCCACCCTATTGACACACTTCCTTCAACAAAAGCACACATACTTCAACAAGGCTACACGACTCCTAATAGTACTACTCCCTATGAGCCCCCAGGAGGCATTTTCATTTAAATAATCACAGGAAGCAATAGGGATGGGGAGGAATTGCAGAAAGTAGATGTCTATGTCAGAAAGTATAGTTATGTGTCAGTCCTGTTGAAAGGGTACATGGCAGGGTCTGGGGAGATGGCCCAACAGTTAGAGCATTGGCTGCTCTTTCACAGGATGCATGTTTAGTTCCCAGCAACCACATGGGAACTTAGAACTACCCGTAACTCCAGCTCTAGGGGATCTGACAAATGCACATGGACACACATGCAGGCAAAACACCAATGCACATGAAATATAAATAAGAATGAAAATCAAAAAGAAAAAAAGAGAAACAGTACATTACTACCAGGTTGTGGCTGCCTTCAGGAAGTGGAGAAACTATATTCCTATCCATGGCTTTTTGAGCGCTACCAAAAACTCAGTTTTGTGTTAAGTCTCCGAGTTTGAAAATACTAAATGGGTTTTAATTTTCAGAATGTATTTGTTATTACTGTGTGAGAAAGAGAGTAAGAGAATGCGAATGTATGTGTCAGTTTGAGTGTCAGTTCTTCTTTCCAGCTTGGGTTCTGCGGAGCAAAGTTAGATCACCAGGTTTGTAAACACTTCTCTCAGGTGTTCTGTTGTTGTTGCAATTTCACTTCTGGATGCATTTATGTTGAGTGCTTCTCACTTGTTACCGGACCCTTAAAAGGATCATTGAAAATTATAAAATGCATCTTGCACCCCCTCGTTGCTCCCCTTCATATCCTACCCCCCTCCTTTCTTCGCTGCTCTCCTGCTAACCAGGCAGGCTGGCGTTTTGGCAGAATCAGGACTTTCAAGTTAAATAAAATTAATTTCTTGTTTTCAAACAACACCGTAGCCGTTTTTAAATTCCTTGGCACTCTTCCATTGAGGGGTAGCATCGATGCCTTCTCCCCTGGAATATGGCAGGTCTGCTACTGTTTTGACTAACTGTGGACAGAGAAAAGGATACAGTAATGTCTAAGCTGGCTCCTAAAAGGCCAGGCAGCTTCTGTCTGTGCCTCTTGGGACTTTCCTTATTCATGTGTTTCTGAGAGGGCCAGCCTTTCCATGTTCCTCCTAGGACACTCTGAGAACTCAGTCACTGTGCCTGACACACACCAGAGGTCCTGTCGAGGTACTCCAGAGAGAGTCTCTGCCGACCTGCTAGTCAGCAGTGAAAACTGGTGACCATCAATGTGCAGGATCCACCTTGGATAGTCCATCCAGTGTTGAACCTTCATAGATTCCAACCCCTGCCAACACTTCACCAGGGCGGCTTGAGACATCCCAAGTGAGAACTTGAAAGCTGAGTCTACTCAATTCTCAGCCCTGAGACATGCTAATATTTGTTTTCAGGGTTAGGGGACTTCGCTACCCCATGGTAGTGCCCAGACCAAGCCTCTGCCTTGCTTGTTATCTGTGTAAAGGGCTCTGAGGTCTTCCTGTATCTTTCCATCACTGCAGGCTCATAGTTGCCTGTATTAGTATTGGGTTCCTTGGTGCCCCAGTCTCCTGAAGCTGGAAAAAGAAAAATGGTTGCAGGACACATGAGCATTAGTGAGATGTGGAGGCAACCTGGAGAGCCCCAGCTCAAGGCAGCCTCTGCAGGAGGCAATTAAAATGGGAAAGTTAACCTTTAAGGAAAGAGGCTGACTTTACCTTTGCATCTTAGAGATTTGACCTGGAGCAAATTTGTCAAATCCCTTCTTCCAGGGAGCCTGAATCACCTGGCTTTCTGGTGTTTGGATTCGGGACTCTCAGACTTGTGTACACATGGAGAGGGCATCCAGGAACACAAAAGAGGCCCCAAGCTGCACCCCGAAGCTGAGCCAGGGCATGACAGGAAAAAGAGAAGAGGAAAACAATTGGGAGAGGACAAAGGAAGGTGAGGAGAAGGAGGTGTGAGAGAGGAGGGAGGAATAAGGAGTAAGAAAAGGAAAGAGGAAATGAACAAAGAACCTGGGATAGGGAAAAGAGGGGATGAGGAGGGAGAAACAGAGGGAAGGAAGGTAGGGAAAGGAAGCAGGGAAGTAAAGAGGAAAGGAGACAGGAGAGGAGAACCGGACTGTCAGTGAGGCTGCCCGCATGGTGTTCTCATTTCCACTTTCCTGCCGTATTCCCTTCATCAGAAACAGATGGACTGAAGCACGGCAAAGCCTACCCAGGCAGGAAGCATTGCTTTAATTTACTCAGGTCACGGCAAATCCATTGGCATTCAGCATGTGAAGTTGTTTGAACTTACAAGGAGTAACCCAGCAACAGCAATTACCCCACGTGCCTGGCGTGCTCTGATGATACAAACGCATAAACCCGAATGGAGTCTCAGAATTTCAAGGTGACAAAAAATTGGATTCTGCCGTTTCACCTTCACCTGCGAAGGAGCAGGGAGATCAGCAGGTCAGCTAAATACACAAAGTCCATAAGCTAGGCCCCATGACGGAGGCTCCATGTCCTGCTCTCTGCCATGGGACTGCTGCCCCAGGTGGCTTTGGTCTCCTGTGGGCATACCCTAAGAATTTCTTATCAGATTTACTGTAAAAGGGGCTAGAGGCTAGCTAGTAAGAATGTATCCATTCAGAAATTAGGGTTTATTTTTTGTTACAGAGAACCAGCTGATGTCAACATAGGCACCACTGTTGAAAAAAAAAAAACCAGACAGGATAATCTTGTGATAATATATAACATTTAACGAGTTCCAACTCTCAGCATGGTACTGTCCGGAGTACTTTCCATACATGTCTCAGTCTTCAAAGCAATTCTGTGAGGGCAGTTTTAGTATTCTTTCTATTTTGGAGGTGATGATTTTGAGACACAGAGAGGTCAAGGTCTTCCCAAGGTTGCACAGCTAGTAAGTGAGAAAACCTGGATTCAAATACCCAGCAATTTGATTATCAAAGCTACAAGTTCAATTATTTTTGATTCATTCATTAATTCAGGGTTACTTCTTGGCTATCTTGTTAGTCCTTATTTCATGCACTGGGGGGAAAAAGTTCAGTTAGACCCTAGATTCATGTTCCACTCTGTTAGACTGGCTTTCTCATTACAATTTGAAATCAGTGAGGTTTTTTTCTTTCTGGACGGTCTGGTCGACTAGACTAATCACAGCTGTGTTTGAAGGGATCTCTGAGGAAGGGATATTTCACCATGCAGTCTAGATTGGCAATCAGGGCCAGCCTGGGTCGTCAGCTGTCAACTCCCAGGGCCGCTCAGCAATGGGCTGAGAGCTCTCAAGCCCCACTTTGCTTGATGGGCACAGTCAGTGGCCTCCAGGGAGTTGGCTGGAACCCAGAAGCCTGAGCAATTCTTTAAGCTGGAGGTAGCCAGCCCATTCATCTCCCGCTGGGCCACCATCAGCAAGGAACTGATGGAGAGTGTCGGAGAGGGTGGAGGAATCTGGGAGTTCTGTATATGGCACAGATGAGAGCTGTTCTTAGGTTACAAAATGTCTCTGGGCTTGAGTCTGGGAGTAGATGCGCCAGGAGAAAGATGCTCCCTCGCTGTAACCAGGAAACAGATGGCTAGGTCTTCCTCATAAGCAGGTGGTCTGCCAGCTGACGCTAAAATATCAAGGCTCTACCACCTTGGCGGGATAGGCAACCCAGTCCTCTAAAGCAACCCCATTATTCCCCAGCTATGGGAAGAGCCAGGCCACTGTATTGTTCTCTATAAAACCAAACAAAATGGAATAGCTCGTCTCAAAGCAACATTTAAAATCCCCAAAGCTTTTTAAAAGGGGGAAGGGAGAGATTCTTCCAAGGGACTATAAATGGTGTCCCACCTAGCCCAGTGTACTTTGGCAGAAAAGGGGATGTCTCTAGATTCCCAGAACCATATGGCATTAGGAGTCATTTAGTTTGGGGTCCAGTATTGCCAAACATATCTTTCTAGAGAAAACAATTTAAATGGAACAGTGTGAATCTGGGACACTGACTTCATAAGACCATCTTTTCAAAAGCCTTTTGGGAGATGCTGGGGAGATGGCTTAGTTGGTAAAGCACTTGCTTGAACATGAAGACCTGAGTTCAGATTCCTAGCATTCTCCCAAACTGGGCATGGTGGTTTATGCCTACAGTCACAGTGCCTGGGAGGTAGAGACAGATGGCTCCCAAGTCCACTGTCCAGGTAGCCTAGGCAAATTCGTGAGCTCCAGGTCCAGCAAGAGACCCTGTATTGAAAAAGAAACTAGGAAGCAATTAAGAAGCCCCTCCCCAGCATTGACCTGTGGCGTGTGCACACAGGAACACACATAGACATTACTTCTCAAAGACATCTGAGCCAAATAAAGATATTCAAGAACTGCATTTAGTTCATAGGCCTTTCTAGGGAGAAACCTAGACACTTGAGAGAAAGAGACACTGAGATAAGATCTTTAAATCAAGGAGCAGTAGCAGATAGCCCCTCAGTATTAGCTCTACAGCAGATATTATGAGGGTCCACAAAACACCCTTGCCTTCTGGATTCTGTTGGCTCCCTTCCTCTTTCTCAACAATGAGCGTCTGCAACTCTTTACCCACCGGGTGTTTCAAACCTCAGAAGGCCCACTTTGTCTGTGTGAGCTGGAAGTAGTCACTCTCTGCTCTCGACAGACCTGCAGAGCTGCCCTCTTCTCCCTGGCTCTGGATCTCCCTCCCACCATGTTCTTAAATTAAAAGGACTAGACTCAAACCCTGCAGAAGGCCAGAGAATCTCTCAGGGAGATCCATAAGGAAGCATAGGTCGGGAAGACTGGACGTGGGGAGAAAGCCTGGTCTCTGGGGTTGTCAGCTAGTGAAGACCTTGCATCTATGGAGCAGAATCTTTCTCACCACCAGAGTCAGATGCCCATGGCTCAGAGCGGGAGCTCATATGCTCATTGAGGTTAGTTGCAAAGAGACACAAAGAAGAAACAGAGGCTGTGCTGCTCCACAGCCCTGGGAAAGGCTACCTCAGAAACGGGGGATGAGGATTCTATCATATTCAGTAATAGAGAACATTCATCCTTGGCACAGCTCAAATAATTACTGGGACCATGTCTCTGAGTATCCCGTAAATGCAAAGTAATGAGCATGCCATTTCTATTAATAATACTTTTATTAAAAGTAAAGTTCAATTCAGTGATGTGAAAAAGACAGGCAAACGATCTTCCCATTTCTCTCTTCTCCCTTACCCTCTTCCCTCTTCCACCCTTTTTTGTTCCTCTTCTCCTGTGTGGCCTCACAGGGCTGAGTGGCAGCAGATACTCTGGCTCTGACACCCCTGGATAACAGCAGTGCTGGGGCTACCGTTGAGGTCACTCTTGGTCAGTGAGGACAACATGAGAGAAGTCGTGTTTGTGTGTTTCCAGAGTCTTGTCTCAAGGAAGAAGTGAGAGAGTTCCGTTTGGGAATGGGGAGATCTTTACCTTTGCTCTGCTGTGCTGTCTCCAGGAGCTGGTAAAGCCTACAGATGTGTCCTCAGGAAATAATAGCTCAAACGTGTGCAATAAAAATACAGAGTCACAAAGGAAGCCAAAGATATTAAAATATGCTTATAAAAATATTAAAATCAGAAATGTGATAAACGCACAATTATTAATGCCTCAAATATGATCCAGTGGCAGCTCTAATAACTATCATAATTTCCAAGTGGTGCTAAGCATATTTCATGGTACCTGCAACAACTATAAAGTACTGTAAAAATACCCACACTTTCTCTCCCAGATCCACTCCCAGATCCACTAACAGCTGTGGACGGGTTCAAGTGCAAGCAGAGGTCAACAAAAGTGAGTTATGGATCTGTCCTATCTAAAAGAACAGAGTCCTCTTGCTACTGCCTACCTCTAGATATCTGACATGGGATGGAGAAAGTAGCTTTTCTGTTTTCTGGTTTCCACAGGATGGGGTTAGCCAGCATGGTTGTGGACACTTGCTCAACTGTCCAGTCAGCCACATTCTTAGCAGCTATACTGTGAATACCTGCTGTGTTCCAAGCACAACATTTACTTCAAAAACCAGCCATTTCAACCTGGCAGGGTGGGGCATGCCTGTAGTCTTGGCATTTGGGAGGAAAAGGTACGAATATTGTCATGAGATTGAGGCTATCCCTGCCCATGTAGCATGATCCGATCTCAACAAAACAAAACACAGAAACTATTTAGCCCTTCAGGTACAGGCTGGGAGTGGAGTACAATGTAGTAGCCAATGATAGAACATAATGAACTTTGTTCCACATAAAGGCCCGCCTGCTTTTTACTCTGTCTCATAGCCCTTACCCACACCATCCCCAGGTTTTGCTTTTGTTCCCATCCCCACAGTCATTATAACGCATGTCCTGATACACGCACACATCTGTATAATGCAATACCACACGGCGAGTGGGGTTTTAAGCTTTTGTATAACCAGTATCTTGTTATATTATCTCATTAGTTTTCCTACTCATTTTTCTCTTCAGTGCAGTGTCATGAAGATCCGTCATGTGCTGAAGTTGGTCTTGTGCATGGCTTCTTACACTTGAATATTTCATACGGTACACTCTGATGGTTAATTTTAAATGTCAACTCGCTCCAACCTGGAATCACCTGGGAAGAGAGTCTTAATTGAGGAACTGTCTAGATCAGATTGGCCTGGTGGGCATGTGTGTGGAGATCATCTTGACTCTTAATTGATACAAGAAAACCCAGCCTGTTGTGAGTGACACCATTCCCTTGGCTGGGTCCTGAGCTGGACAAGAGTGAGGAAAGTTAGCAGACAGCATGGCTACATTCATTTCTCTCTGCTCTTAACTAAGGATCTGTTGTGATTGCTGCTTGAGTTCCTGCCTTGACTTCTCCAAAGTGATATAGCATAACAGAGTTGTAGGCTAAATGCACCTCTGCCTCTCCTTTGTTGCTTTGCATCGGGTATTCTGTTACAGCAATAGAAATAAAGCTAGAACATGTACCCACTGTGCTTTCCCCGTCTGCTTCCCTAAGGATAGAAGCCCATGTTGAAGTCAGCTGTCCTCCAGGTTGTTACTACCAACAGGTCCATGGCGAGAATCCTTTTAAAATGCCTCCTCAGGCTTGTGCATGAGACAATTCCTCTGGCTTCTGAGTTTGGGATGGGGTAGTCACTAGATACTAGGGTATGTTCTAACAAAATGTCACCAAGCCAAATCAGATTGCTTTCTTGGAAAGCTGTACCAGTTTTCTTGCTCACTCCCAGTGCATAAGAACTCAGCTCTCTATCCTCACCAAAACATGGTGGGCTCTCCTCTGTAATTCTGTCTGCTTTGATGGGTGTGAGAGTCAAGATGCAAAAGAATGTTTAGGGTGCCTGATTTTACTGCTGGTATGGGCCCCTGCACTAACAGATAGGACTATGCAAATTCAGAGTTACACAGAAGTCCTGTTTTATATCAAGCTTGCAGCATAATCTCTCCATCTGTTTCCTTCTCCTGGCCTTCATCATGGCTTGAGAACCAGTGCAGCCCTGAAGCAAAGCCCACCGACGTGGTCAACATAACCGCACTCGTGGAACACCCAGTTCAATAAATGGTAATGGGAAGCCACAGGCTCTGTAATGCTAGAAGGCATTTGTTGCTTGCTCAGGAGTCCTGGAGGACTCAAGCTTGCAGTGCTTTACATCAAAGACCTCAGGGAAGTCCTGGTTTCCACAGCTTCTCTTCCAGTCCCCGATTCTCTGTTTTCTGCTTTCTGGGCTCAGCTCCTGCACATATTCTATCTATTATAGCCAAGTTCTCTGCTTTTTAGGGAGCCCATCTGACACATATCCATTGTTTCTACAGCCACAACAGCTCTCTCTTGTTCTGTTGCTTCTCAGGTAGAAAGGACTAAGACACATCGTTCTTACAGTCTCCACCTCCCTAGTGACATTCCACCAAGATACTTAGAAGAGAACTAGGTAAACAGGAAGCCAATTTGTGGCTGCCTCTTTCTCCTTTTTCCCTTCTGGTGACAATTAATTTTCTATATCAGTTTGGCTAGTCCAGTTTGGGTTATAGATAAGCCTCGATGTTTCTATGAAGGGTTCCCCCACCCTTTTGGATGAGATGACAATTTTTATCAGTTGACTGCATAAAGCAGCCTGTCTTCTGTAATGGGGGTTAGAGTTATCCAACCCTCCGAAGGTCCTTAAGGAGCCTAACATCCAGGGAGGAAGAAGGAACGGTTGTAGACTGCGTTCACACTTGAGATTGCAACGTCATGAGACTGTAGTCTATAAGATGCTGTATCTGAGAGATCACTCAAATGTAAGAGACGATTCCTTAAAAGGAAGTCTACCTTCAGCTCCACATCTGTATCCATCTCTGCCTTTCCCACCATCTCCATCTGTTTCCCTATCTCCATCATCATTTCCATCTCTAGTCCTAGCTTCACTTCCATTCCCATTTCCATCTTCCTTTCCGCATTTACCTTCAACTCCATCTTCACCCCCGTCCATTTCTTTGTCTGCCTACAACATACATCTTATTGGCTCTGTGGCTCTGGGGAAGCCCAACTAATATCTCATCCCATATAGATCTTTTTGAAACAAACCACTTACCCTTAGGATGTGCTTCTGAGGGATCCAAACTAAGTCAAATGGACTATTTGACAAGCTCACTGGCCATATCCATTGTCCCTATTCATCACAAGAGAAAATAATTTGTATCAATGTTTTAAGTAGCTACTGAGGGCTATATTGTAGTCCCTCAGAAATGATCAGGATATTAGGGCTGTTCTTCTAGCATAAAGTTTCCCATGCTGAACATATCATTAATGCAGTCCAACAACTGGCCAAATGGGTAGATGTCTCCACTCATATAATTTATTCATGTGTCTGTGTATTCATATGTTGTTATTGTTGAGACAGAGTCTAGCCTAAGTTAGCTTCAAACTTGGAATCCTCTTCCCTCAGGCCCCCAAGTGCTGGGCTTCTAGCATTACATATGTTTGCCGCCTCCCTGGCTTCCACTCATATTCGAAGAGAGACTCTTGCTTAGTATTTCACATGTGTTTGCCCTGGGCAACTTGGTTATGGTCAGGAAAGTGGAATCACATGTCTGAAGGAAGCCCTGTATGTGAAGTGAATGATTTTTAGAGAATAAGGGCTAGGTAGATACAGCAATGTGAAGACCTTCTGTGAACTGTAAATCAACCATAGCTTCATTAACGATTGCCACAACAAAGAATAGGAACAAGACTACTTCACCAGAGCTGACCTAGATAAATCCAGTTCACTATGAGGATGGACTCATTGCCAGAAATGATACAGTTACTACAGATTTCTTGCAGGGGAGGAGCCTTTACAAATATGGGTTTCTTGCAGGGGACTTGAGCATATGGACATGGAAAGAAAGTATCCTTTCTGCATGTGGAAAGACCAGATCTGTACCAATATATCCCCATCTATAAATAGATCTTAGCCAGGCAATGCAGCTCGGCATCTCCACCTGTCACTTGTCCATCAGACAGTGTGTCCCAAATATATAGAAGGTGGCTATGGTGGTGCACAGTTGTCATCCCAGCTACTTGGCAGACTGGGGTGAGAGGATTACAATTAAAGGTTTGCCTGGCCTACAGAAGGAGTTCCAGACCAGCCTGGGTAACTTGGTAAGATAAAGAACTTATAAAAGGCTGGGAGTCATTCAATATAGACTACCTGCCTAGCATGGGAAAGGCCCTTGGATTCCACCCTCAATACCAAGCAGGAAAGTGTCAAGAATCCTCTTTATACATAGTCAAGCAGGTGTGATCTCTCTGTGCCCTCATAGCATGCCATTCTCCTCTTATGGTGCCCTCCACCACGTGACTCTATAATCAAGTCAACAGCTGTTTACAGTCTGTGTGTCAGGTTAACTATTTTTGGACCTTTTCCATGTGCATGCTCATGTCTCTCTCAGCATCCCAACTGACAGTGAGGCCCTGATGAAGGGAAAAGGCAGGTACCCTTTTGGGAAGGGATAGATTTGTTATAGGCAAAGCTCCACCCCGAGGGGAAGAGAAACTTCTTCCCAGTCTGCCAAGCATCAGAGTCTTGCCAGGAGCACTCTAAACTGAAGTCTTGCAGTCTGAGGGGACCATATACAATGAGACTCCTGTAGTTTATATGATATTGAAGTGTGGAGACCACCAGGCAGGATCACCCTGTAGTGCCCTGATATGGACATGTATCTAACAGCAAAGTGAAACCGGCAGTGTGGTCTGATTAGGCAGTGTTTGTAATGACAACATTAATTTTGCTCACAAACCAGTCATCTGAGTTGAGCTCAGTGGGGATAGCTTTTCTCTGTTCTACAAAGCATCAGTTGGGGCAGCTTGAAGGCTTGGGACTGAAATAATCTGAAGTCTCGTTTAATCACATGTCTGCCAGCTGATGGTGGCTGTCGGCTGGGGCACAGTGGAAACCATCACCCCTACACGTTGCTTTCCCGGGTGGCCTGTGCTTCCTCGGGACATGGTAGCTGAGTTCCAAAAACGAACAGCCCATAGGACCAGGTGTCACCTTGTCTTCTTTTAAATGACCTCAGACATCATATAACAGCACCTCCACCATAATCATCTACCTGATACGAGCAAAGGGAAGGTGTAC
Source organism: Rattus rattus (assembly GCF_011064425.1). Taxonomy (NCBI): domain Eukaryota; kingdom Metazoa; phylum Chordata; class Mammalia; order Rodentia; family Muridae; genus Rattus; species Rattus rattus. Next base: position 10,002,907 of record NC_046172.1, read on the forward strand.
ACACATCTTTTTAGAAGAGTGTGAACTTTGTGTTGTCAACGAGAATCCTGGGTAGATTAGAATGTAGTGGTGCCAGTGTCTTTGAACAATGCACTGTGCCCTAAGTAGGCAGGGAGGAAAGGGGGCTAGGAATTTAGCTATTATAGGAATAAATACTGATCTTGCTGATGTGTTGCATAGTTTTTGTATATCCCATGGGCCTAATGGCATTTGAGAGATTGGGGTGAAGGGGGTCTGAGTTTCTTAGGAGCTGAGTTGGAGTAGACATAACAGCTGGGTGAACATAATAACAGCAAGAAGCTGAGGGCTGGGGCTGGATATTACTAACAGAACCCCTAAGCCAGATGCCAGAAACAGACAAAATGGGCTGGGAACTCTGCCCTGAGCAAGATCTGTTCAAAAAAAAAATATGGCCACGATGTGATGGGAACAGCAGCTGGTGGGAAACCAAGAAAGGAGTCTGCTTCCTTTGAATGCTGGGGCGGCACTTCAGCATTTCAGAAAAGGTGGACCCAGGGTAGAACAGGCCACCAATTGCAAAAGGTGCCATGACACCCAAGAAAGTGCCAGACAGAATAAAGACCGAACAGGGTACACTTTATTGGGGGCTTGTAGACAGAAGCATATCTCAAGTGACAGCAAGATAGAGGGGGTTCCTCTGTTGTGAAGGAGGCTGAAGGGATATGTATACCAACCTGGGCAAAGGAGGGCTCCATGGCTGACCTTTCTAAAAGAGTTATTAAAATGTGCAACATCAGTGAAGAAAGTCTGGTCACCAGTGACTGTCCCAACACGCCAGGCTCATTATCGTAACAACTTTGTTTATTCTATAGGGTTTAGGACACACACTTGTGTCACCGAAGGACGAGAAACAGTTATGACCAAGACGGCAGGAGCTGCTTCACGATAGAGCCCCGTCTCTACGATGAACATAAGAGGAATCGGGGACTGACTTTACACAAGGAGTAGAACACAGATGTGTCTTCAGTGACTACTTCCCTTCCCCCACTGGCTCTCTAAACTAGCTCTCCCATAAAAATCACTGTGAGGCAGCTGTGATTATCCTCATCATACAGTGATGGAAGAGGAAGGTTGCAGACACAGAGCAACCTGCCGAAGGTCAGCTCAAATAGCAAAGGCAGATCAGATCATGCTCTTTCCTGCTCAGTCCTGGCCAATAGATCTTTCTGTGGGCATGGCCAGAGATTTCAAGGAAGTGAGTTTTAAATTACAGGCAATTTTAATTCATTTTGACTTAAATCTAGTCACAATGTGGCTAGTGCTTTGCATAGTGGTCAGGGTGCATATAAGTTGTTAGCAGGTCATTGCCTGTCTTAAAGGGGTGGCACCCTGCATTTGCTTAATGAGAAGCTTTTAAGTGTGTGTGAGGGGCACATTGTGCATGCAAGTGTATGTGTGAATTCCTTTGTTTTTAAAGAAAACCAGCAAAAGGAAATCTGTCAGAAGTAGAATGAAATACCTCATACTATTTGCCTGAATACATCAATGACCAACATTTTACTTCATTTTCTTAATCATTCTATGCCTATATTGTGCATACTTACACATAAGCACATTATAAATACACATATGTACTAGTATAGTAATTATCATGAGAGGAATGAGTTGTACATAATAGAATGCTCTGCCCTAAATTCTTCAGTATGTATATCCTGCAAACAAGAATATTTTCTTCTAAAAGACAGCCACAATCAGAACCTCTACCCTTCATACAATCTCACTTACTTTGTAGTCTATATATAAAATTTGTCATTTGCCCCATGATGCCTCATCTTTAAAAGCAATTTTGGTTCTTCTTGACCCTAGATCCAATCCAGGAACAACACTGCATTGACTTATCCAACTCTTCAGTTTTATTTGTTCCAGGACAAGTTCCAGACTTTCACTATGGCTTTGGAGGACCGTGGATTGCCATCTTACAAACTGGCCCTCAAGGTCAGGTCAGTTCATTCACAATATCCTCACTGTCATGCTCAGGTTGAGGTCATTGGACAGAGGCTTCTTAGTGAAACCCATCAGCAAGTACATGGTGTCAGTGGGCCAGTATTGGTGTTATAACTGACTACTTGGTTAGGAAGTATCTGCCACAGCAAGGCCACATTTTTTTTTCCATCGTGAATAATTGTATGGAGAGGCTCTGATACTGTATGACTGTTAGGGCTCCTGGTCAACTCATCCAGTTGCTTTGGTTTGCCACTCAGGATTTTCAGCTGAATTAATATCTCTGATGGCTGGGAAATAGGGATTGTCTGCAACCCATCATTTCTTCTCCTTTTTGGCTGGTAATTTGTGGAAGTAAGAGCTGTCTTCTCTTTGTGTTTTGAGCTTTGCTCATATTAATATAGACTCTTGAACTTTTGAATTGGATTTGAATTGCATTTAATCCTTACTTATTTCATTATTTAGATCACCCCAAGTATCTGCAGAAGGCATCACTTCTGTCTGGCTCCTGGGTTTTCACCTTCCATTGAGTGCTTCTTTGTGGTACAACCAGAACCTGGGCTCATTTTCTCCTTTTATAGCTCCAGCCCAGAAGTGGATTCTTCTACTTCTTCATGACATTTAAAAGTAAACTGAACTCCCAAACACATTGTAGTGATGTCATAACCATATTGTAGTAGTGTATTTGCTCTCTTGGAAGCATTGGAGAGACTAGTAAGATGCCAAGTTTCCCGTGTACCTCTTGAATGGCCAAAGTGGTTTGGAAGAAATGAACTGAAGATCACAGACCATGTCAGGTTGGGAAATGGATCACTAGAAACATAGAAGCGCTTTACATCATTAAGTTTAAGAACATCAATGATATCTAGCAAAAGATGGTCAGAGTGGGCTAACCTCCTATTCTGTTTGGAAGGAATAATTCAATTAGTAAGGGCTTGGATGATATCTGCCACAATGAATTAATCTATGACTAAGGCCATAATCCAAGACATGGATTATGGATTAAGGCATGTGGGACATGCTTAAAATGACAGTGCTTGGAAGGTAGAAAGAGAATGATCAGAAATACAAAGCCAGCTTTAATTTCATACCGAGTTCAGGTCAGCCTGGGTCATATAAGATTCTATCTCACAAAGGCAAGAGAAAAGAAAATGTGAGGCAAGAAAAATGGAGGAGGGTTTGGAGAAATGGCTCAGTTGTCAAAAAGCACTGACTGCTCTCTCAGATGTCCTGGGTTCAAGTTCCCAAACCCACATACAGTCTCACAACTGTCTGTAACTCTAGTTCTAGGGGATCTGACACTCTCCTCTGGCCTCCATGGTCACTGACTACATGTACTGCACAGACCTGTATGCAGACAAAACACCAGCATGTAAGAAATAGTAAATTTATTTTAAAAATCAAGAGGCCTCAAACACTAGGGAAGGGATGATGAGGCTTAAAATCCCCAACTTAGCAGCACAGCTTATGAAGGTACCCAACTAGAGTCTATACAATTTACAAAGTAGGATTTCTAGAATTATTTACAACCAAAGCAGGATCATCTCAGTACCCGGCCTCTATCATCCATGAATTATTTTTGTTAAAAAAAAAAAAGTAGTCACTCAAACTTTTTTACTTCTTAATTTTCTTGAAAACATTCACCTACCCATTCATGCACTCGCTTATTCATTCCCTTTATTTATGCAGGAAGACTGCTTGCTGTGTCTTTTACTTGATGAATATAGGGTAGCATTGCTTGATCAATAACATGAACTCTAGGATACACTGGAAAATAGTGATTGTTAGAAACTTCACCCAGTTTACCTTGAAACAACCATACTTGATACAAGCAAGTTAAACACTCTGTAGTACAGGGCACACTGTGTCTTGTGACACCTTTTGGAAGGTGAGTTCCTTGCTAGATCTTACAACTCACAGTTTGATTTACAGAGCAGTAGCATAGAGCACTGGCTTCATTTCCTTGCCAGCTTCAGATGATGTCATAGGCCCTCCCTGCCTTTTCCTCACTTTGATGTTCTAGCTCATGCATAGGACACACATGCAAAGTGGTCACACTTGGGATTCCATGCTTGACCCTTACTTAATTCTTAGAAAAGGGAGAAAGATAGAGAAGCTCTGGAAGATAAGGCCAGAGAGTCAGAAGGGTGAAAGGAAGAAGGTGAGACTGAAGACAAGGAGTTGATCAGGGCATACACAGCTGAAGATGGAGGACAATGTCAGGACAGAAACTAGGAGATTTGGGGTCACAGTCAATTAAAACCCAAGTTAAAATGGAGACTGTGTCTTTTGAAATTAGAGAGCCTGGGACAGGGCAGGGTAGGGAAAGTGGAGGAAACTATGTGAGGATTCAAGTTTGATGCCCAGAACCCATGTGAAAAATAGCTAGATATTGCTACGCACACTTGGAACCCAAGCACTGAGGAAGTGAAGACAGGCAGATCCCTGAGGCTGACTGGCCAAGCAGCCTAGTTAAACCAATGAGTTCTAGGCTAGGGAAAGATCCTGTCTCAAAACACAAGGTGTAGAGATTCTGATAAATGACACCTGAGCCTGAATTTGACCTTTACATACACATGTACACATGCACATCTGCATTCACTTGTGTGTGCCTGTCATATGCACAATGTAGAGAACCTTAAGAAGTTGTTGAGGAATGACTGATCCAGGTGTGTAGTTGGTGTTCTGACTTCAGTACCTTGCTTTTGCCTTTCTGGTTCCTAATTTTTTTAGTCAGGATAACTTGTAACACAGGCTTGCCAGGACCTCATGACCCAACATAGCCCAGGCAACCCAAATTTCTTGTAAGCCTCATTCCTCAGCCTTCTGGGTGGGTGTTGCGATTTTAGGTGTGAGCCACCATGTCTGGTTCTTATTAGTTCTTAACTTGGATCTTGTTTTCTTGTAGCAACTGTGGTCTTATCTTCTAGGAGCTCAAAACTTCAGTGGGATGACATCTTATTGACGTAGCTTTATTAACATACTGAGGTAGTCCAGCTTCTCTGGCCAGAGGGATGCATGGGATGCTCTAATTGGCTAAGTCTGGAGCTTGGGTGAGATTAGAATTCACTGAAATCCTATGATGGAGAATGGAGAAGGGTGATCTCCAAACTAAATCTATGTTGGGAAAAAAATAGAGGCTGTCTCAGCTGCTGTGAAAACATCACTATGTAATAAACCACTCTAAAGTTCAGAGGCTTGGGATGATGCTTCAGATGTGAACTCGTGGATGGAAGTAGTTACACAAGTTGGTACTTCCTGGTCCAAGTGTTAAAAGAGGAAATAACATGTACGGAGGTTATGAGTCTGGAGAGCTCTTGATGTTTGAAAGACCAAAAGCAAAGAAACATCATGGAGGATGAGGGTGTCAGGGAGGGTCTTGCAGTAAGAGACTTACAAGTTGGCCTTTACTTGAGAAATCACTTCTCCAGATTGGTCTCTGACTGCTAGGTGGAGAATTGGGTGATAGACTAGACACGTGTAGAAGGGAAAGTCTGGATTCCCAGTCAAGATGAGGAGACAGTTTGAAGGAGCAGCAATGGCCTGAGGTGGGTGGGGTTGAGAGATATTTTGAAGATGAAGCTGAGAGTTGTTGGGGCCACCATGGAGAAGGAGGAGGCCAAGCAGAGAGACCTCTGACACAGAGCTCTAGTTATATATAAAGGAATGTATCAAGGAATACCCGGGACGCTCATGGGGAATAGGACAATTGCACACTCCCAGGGGGCTAGTGGAAGCATTAATTAGTTCATATTTGTCTGCATATTCTCAGATAAAAGAGACTTTGTAGTCCTCTGGTAATGCATGAAATTTTGAGCTGAAAGAGGCCATGTGGTGCAAGAGAAGATGGGAATGGTGGCATTGGGTGGACAGGGTCATTAGTCAATTACAAGGGGCTTGAACCTACCTATTCAGTGTCTCTCAGAGACTGGGCATGTCTGATGGCCACCAAAGGTCTAATAATGACCAATGTTTCACTCCAGCTGCTTAGGGTCTTTTATTTCCTCCTGCCTAAGAGTACTTTCCATGAAGATTACACCTGTCATCAAGTTAATGCCTACAAAGAGGAAGAAGGAGCAAAAGGGAAATATTTCAGGGGTTCTGGGCAGATTCTTGGATCATTAAAACTTAATTTCAACCTGAGGCAGCACTATTCAGAGAGGTTCTATAAGATATGTGGATGCTAGGGAGGAAAGATGAGGGGCACAGAAGGAAGGCCAGAAGTGGGGTCTGTGGGGCACAGAATTCTTCCCTTTGAAGCAATTCCAGTGGTCCAAGATTCGATGAAAGTTTTATCTTTGGATATTTGATGTTTGCCCCTCTCTTTTATCCGTAATTTTTTTCCAAGTTGCTCATGTTAAAACGTCAAGGAGTATATTAAATTGCTAGTTAGGAAACATAACCCCCAACAAACCCTGTTCATCAAAATGTTAGGGCTTTCTCTAGGGGCCTTGCGTTCAGTTTGTCAACAAGCTGAAGCCGTTGATCTGGGGCTCTGTGAGGCCCAGGAGCATGATTTAATTAATATCCTACCCACAATACCTTGCTGGGTTTATGCAAACAAAACCCTGTCACTCCTTACCTTTAGATTTCCCCTCTCCTTGAAGCAAGCATTTATTTACTCTCAGTTTGACCCCATGACAGTGTTCAGCAGATGTGGCGCTTACTTATTTGCATTGTTTTGTGACAGTTGCAAAATTCATTAGTGGCTCAGGGATGAATCCTCAGTGGACTGGCCCAATGATAGGTGAAGAAAGAGGGCTGGTACTAATTAATCCTCTTCTTCAGTGAGATTGGGGATTGGGGATGAGCCTAGTACCTCTTTCTATATATAGTTTGTAAGTTGTAGTGGCAGTAAGTGACATAAACTGACTCTTGACTACCTTGGGCCAAAGGGGACCTTGAATACTATTGAGAGCTTAGATGAATGATGGAAGAAAATAGCTCTGGACAAGAATTGACTGTGCAATAGACAGTGTACAAGTTGAACACCTCTGGACAAGTGAATGCCTTCTAAGTGTGTTTCTTGGCTGTATGTCACTTACAGTAGAATCTCCCAGAACATCAAATAGCATGATGGCTCTGTAATGGGTCATGATAGTACTAGGGAAGACGCTTTAGCATCTATAGGCGCTGGGCAGACCCTATGGCCATTTCCAACATCCCATCCAAGGAACCTATGCAGGCATAAAGAACTCACAATCAGAATAACCAATGAGCTACTAGCAAACAAAGAGGTACAAAGAGCAAAATTTGAATAGACTTCCATTACACTATGTATTGTCCATAAACCAATGATTCCCAAAGTCTACAAGCATGAATATTCTCTTTCAAAATGTCATATCTGATACCAAATGAGGGAAATTATGATTTTCCCACTCAACAACAAAGACTTGGGTTGGAATGAGTGTCAATGGTGTCTAGCCCCACCCTCTCTTTAGTTCAATGTTCTTCAGAGCAACTTAGCTGCAAATCATGCAATACTTGGGATTATTGTCTTGTTTTATACAGAAACTAAAGATAAGTTCCTCCTCCCATGCTTCTTGCTCTGCAGTGAGCTGTGTCTGTATGCAAAATTCTCATCAGACAAGTGTTTACCTGGAAGATAATGGCCTGCTCATTTTCGTCTATGCTTAAAGGTAAAATCAAGGAAATGGGCTATGTGGCAGACGTTCTGACTGAGCAATAACATGATAAAAGACCTGTTCCAGTCAACATACTTGAGCTGCATGCCTAGGCTAGCTATTAGAGGCTACAGAGTTTTACAGAGTGTATCCTAGAGATAGGCGAGCTAAGGAGATGCTTGACCAAGTTCTCCTGTCCCAGTCTAGGCACCAGTGCCTCTTCTCAAGCAGCTTGTTCCAGACTAGAGAGTCTTGTCTGCAAGGGTGGGAAGAAACAGCCACTATATTTGAAAAATCTCTTCAGACAAAGGAGTCTGGGGTGCAGGATACTATAGTCTGGAGCTGGGATATCTGCTAAAGGCCTATTTAGTGAAGGCTTGGTTCCTAGCCTATGACACTATTGGGAGATGGTGGAACATTTTAGGTGTGTGGGCTACTGAAAGGTTTTAGGCCATTGGGAACACTTGACACACAATGACAAAAGGCATTTGTGTGAACCTCATGTTCTCCATTCTGTTCCCTGGCTGCCATGGTATGAGTCATTTGTCCCAATATATCTTCCTGCTATGATGTGTAGCCTCAATACAGGCCCAATGGGCTAAAAGTTCTGAAATGGTGACTAGAAATAGCTTTTGTGATGACTTACGTGTGTGTGTGTGTGTGTGTGTGTGTGTGTGTGTGTGTGTGTGTGTGTGTTGGAGTGTACTTGCTAATGTGAGTATGTGCTAATGTGCGTGCCCTTGCACATGGAGCCAGAGGTATTTTTTTTTTCAATCACTCTCTACCTTTATGTTTTGAAGAGCATCTCTTACTGAACCTGAAAGTCATTGATTTTGCTAGGTTGACTGGCCAATGAGCTTCAGGAATCTGGCTATCTTTGTCCTTCCCCCAAATACTGGGGCTTACAGCTGTGTGCCACCATGCCTATTTAAAAAATATGGGTTCTGGGGAGCTGAACTCAGGTTCTCATAGTTGTCTGGCAAACACTTTACCAATGGAGCCATCTTCCCTGTCTAAGCCTTTCTTCTAGATAAGCTGATTATCTTAGGTATTTGGTGCACTAACAAATCTCACTAACACAAGAATGAAAGCTAAGGATGGGATGAGGGAGTGAAAGAATTTTGAAGTCCCAAAAATATTGAGAGCAGGGTAGAGAATGCCCTGAGCATGCTTTGTCTCCTTTCTACTCGAGACTTCCAGGAAGGAAGGAAGGAAGGAAGGAAGAAAGGAAGAAAGGGAGGAAGAAAGGAAGATTGGTTTTAGAAGGTGGGTGGAGCAGAATAATATGTAGCCACATGGCTTAGAGTCTTTGCAGGAGACCAGCTTCTTGAGCTCCCTATCCTTTTTGGCATTTTGATGGCTTCAAAATGTTTATCGTGTGAACCACACCAGTCCTCAACTCCAACTGCACACAATGGTTAATAGGCTCTGGAGTTTTCACTGCCTCGCATCAAATGACAAATCCTTCTACCTATGTACTTGGCTTTGATACATCCCTGTCCATCACTCCTCTCCCCAAAATTCAACTTGCTACTAGATTCTTCCAATTGTCCCTCCACAAACACTTAGGACATGTAGAACCTGGCTACTGCTTTTTATATCCAATGGATGCTCTACTAATGCGAGCTCCCTTGGCCTCCTTTTTACTTACTGAAGACTTGCTTTTTATAACCAGTATTTTAGTGCTCTTCAGCCCACGCATCAATTAGAGTAAATTTTGCAAAGCTCTCAGTCGTTTTTTTTTTTTTCAATGCACTTAGGAGCAAATCCTGGCCCCAAGTCATTCATGATACGCTAGCCCAGGTCCAGAGCCATCTTCCGTCTGTGCTCCAGACATCGCCACGTTCACACAGCCCATGGAATGAATACTAAAAGTGATCTGCCTGGAAACCTGGAAGTACTCTTGTGATTATGCCATTGTGTTTTGCTTTGAGCTCATCTAACCTCATAAGCACTTGTCACAGGAAGACAGGCATCTTGTCCTTTGGAGGCCAGCTGGAAGAATGGACACCAGCCAAGCCACCATGATTCCTGGTTTCCAAGAGATGTTTTCAGACAATTGAATATACTATCAGTGCCTGATTCGCACTGATGCCATCATCCTTTCTTTACAAAGAAGGAGGATACATGAAAAATATCCAAAAAGGAGTTTACAAAAGACATAAATGTCAACTGCTGTGAGAAACAGGAGTAGACTCAATCTCCCGACAAGCTTCCATACCACGCTACCTCCCAGGATGCCAAGAAAATGATGTAATCTGACCCATGAATTCCCCTCTGGAAGCTGCCGCAGCCTGTCTATCTGAAGATAAAAACAACCACAGATTCAGTTTACATCTTCTTTTGCTCCTTAGCCTGTTGGAGCCAAGGTTGAATGGTGCCAATTTGCCGATGGTGGTTTTTATGATGTGGGCTGGGGTCATTGGGGACTGTTCAGAAACCATCAAATTCATTTCAATTAGAAGTGTAACTTAATGTCCAATTTTCAAACCAGATTCTCTGGGTAAAAGAGGCCTTTTTTGCTGAGCTGTTTCAATTCGATGAGTAGTACTTGTGGGTACCAATAGTGCCTGGCTCTGTGTCCTTGGCTGTGGCATTTCTCCAGGTTAATATGAGGTGCAAGTCAGGCTAAAGCAGGGGTGAGGAAATAAACATGGAAAATGGAAAGGGGGCTGCGTGAAATTTGAACCAGTACAGATCAATTCCAGAATGCTGCCCAGGGATTCCTAAAAGTGAACCCAGGGAAAAATAAATACATCTCATCCTTATTAACACTCCAAGCCTTAAATGAGTCCCGATGTTAATTCCGAAGAGATGTCTAAATGCCTCCTTCAAATTGCCGCCCCTCTTGCCCTATAAAACAACGTGTACTTCTTTTATTCACTCCATGTTCAAAAAAATAAAGGAAATTCCTTTTGCAGTCTAGAGCCAAGGAACAACCCAGGGCTGGCTTTGATTACTGCGAGCTGGAGAGTTTTGAGTGAAAGCTGCAGCCGGCTGCCAGCCTTGTTATTAGCAATAAGCATCAAGCTGGTCCCGGGAGAGCAGGGGCCTTTTGAGAATGTCAGACAGCAGCCGGCACCTTCCTTTGACAGCACCTGCAGTCACCATTGGAGGTGTGGGCCTGTCCAGAACTCCATTTCCTCTTGGCTGAATCGGCAGCACTAATCAACAGAGAAATAAGCCCTTCTATTTATATAATATCTACCTATAAGCAGCCCAAATTGCCAGGCTCCTGTTTAAGAATCTACAATGGCTCCCCATGGCCCCTCAGACCAAGTCCAAATGCCCAGGTTCATTGTTCCAGGTCTCATGACAACAGAACTCACCTTGGCAATGTAGGAGCTTTCTTTCTTTCCTTCCTTTCATTTTGTAAAAACAGAGTTCCAGCCAGGACATTCTTCCACAGCCAGAGAAGGTTATTATGGTGAGATCGGAAAGGCCTGCTGACTCAAAAGGCTTGCTGCGAGCTCCAGCTCTACTCCCAACTGCAGCGCTGGCTGAACAGTCCCAGTTCAGGATTCACTTCCAGTCTCATTGATAAAGTAAGGGGGTGATCATAGTAGATGACTCAGTCTACCAACCTTCATGAATCTGGTTTCATTCCATTCATAGCCCTCTCTTATTTTCTTTTCCCAGCCTTGATTCTTTCCCCAAGGCTGGAAAAGGGTAGATTCAGTTCTCTCATACTCTCTTACAGGTAGAAGTAACCCATCCAGGTAGCTGTGACAAGTGGGGCACAGTGAAATCTGGCTGGTGAGACAGATGACCATGCTGCCCTATGTTCTACACCAATAGCCCCCTCTGATTTCTGCTGCAGCTAAGACAGGCGAATGATGCTGTTCGGAATCCCTCAATGCTGAAAACATCTGACTTCAAGACCAAGCTATCTCCTGTCCTCTCTGTTCCTAGGTTTCAGCAGCACTGCAAGAGCCCATTGGCAAACAGAAGCAACACCCAAAGTAGAGATGCTCGAATTATTATTAGCGCTTAGCTAATGGAGGACAGGGGCCAGGGGACAGATGTTCCAGCCACCTGCTTTTCAGGATTAAAAGTCTCGAAGGCATTGTGTATTCTTCTCAGAAAGCCAAGGTGTAGTGAAGTCAATGTTGCTTGACGTGGAAACCTCCTTGTCACACATTCATAGTGCATTCTTTTCACTCTACCTTCCTCCCTCCATCCATACCTCTCTTCCAGCTTGTCCTCCCCTATCCACGTTCCCCTACCTCTATCTTTTCCTGGTCTGTCACCTCCTCCTGCATTCCTCTCTATCCTCCACTACCTCCTCTGCATTTCCCTTCATCTTTCCCTCCTATTCTCCATCTCTTCCTCTTATGCTTCCTCCTTCTTTACCTCCTCCACTTCCTCTGCTGCTATCACCACTTCCTCTTCCTGCTCCTTCACCACACCTCTCTCACAAACCCTCAGCAAGTGCTCTCCCACTGGGCTGCAGCCACAGTTTCTTTCCACTTTCTTATTTTGAGAAAGGGCTTCAGTAGGTTACGATGATAGCCTAGGCAGGCCTTGAATTCAAAAATCCCTCAGCTTTAAGCACCTGACTAGTTGCAATTAAAAGCATATGCCACCACATCTGACCTCTCGCTTTGTGCGTCCTCTTATGCTTCCAAAGGTTAGTTAGCAACTAAACTCAGTTTCCAAGTTGTTGATTTAAATTCTACTTTCAGAGGGACTCAAACTCATGGCTGACATAGTTCATCTTCCCTCTTTCATCTAAAATGCAGATGCTAATATGATAGCTAGAGTTAAGCAACCTTCTTGGGATCAATATAAAGAAAGGCTACAGAGGTGTCAGTATTGCCACACCTGACACATACGACATCTTTGAGTGGCTGACTCAATACCAGCAACTGTCAAGTTTTATGTTTCGGGCTCCATGAAACTAATGTCTGTTTATTTAAGCTATTGTTCCTTGAGTATTCCTTTACTTGCAGTTGAACACAGCCCTCACTGCTCTGCTGTGCCTCTCTCTGCATGCTCGCAGTGTTAGTCACCCATGTCTTGGTTCCCGTTGTTCTCTTTGCCTGGATCTCCCCTCCCATTCCTTTCTGTCGCTCTCACTTGCCTGCTTTCTTTCATAAACCAAATCATTATAGATTTCCCTCCCCCAAACCATGACACTTTCCATTCGACGAAATCCTTAACAAATCTTTATCTATACACAGAGATAAAGCTCGTCTTGCATTGGTTATGAGGTAGCCCTGGAACGGCTCCAAATTATGACTTTTAAAGTGGATCTCACTTAAATGGAGACTGTTGAAAACAGAGGCTTTACTTCCGTGGTGTGTGTGTGTGTGTGTGTGTGTGTGTGTGTGTGTGTGTGTGTGTGTGTATGTGTTCTACAGACTTCCACACATGATCAAAGGGCCTTGAATAAATAGAATGGGGGCAAAGGACAGATGTTTAATTTAAGCAAATTGCCTTCATGCAAAGGAGCACAAAGTGAAGATGGTGAAGAAGGTTTGTGAGAACCTTACTGGGAGAATAGATACTCTTCCTCTGTATCCTTAGGAGAGATGGAGACTGCATGTGATGGTGATATTATTGATGGACTTAAGAAGCCAAGCGCCTTTGATCTCAGCACTCAGAAGGCAGAAACAGAGATAGAAGAGGCAGAGGCAGAGGCAGAGGCAGAGGCAGAGGCAGAGGCAGAGGCAGAGGCAGAGGCAGAGGCAGAGGCAGAGGCAGAGGCAGAGGCAGAGGCAGAGGCAGAGGCAGAGGCAGAGGCAGAGGCAGAGGCAGACAGGCCATCTTCGTGAGTTCAAGGCTAGTTGAAGTTCATAAAATGATTTTGGGACATCCACAGGCTTTTACACAAGAAACACTGTCCCAAAAAAATGAGAGAGAGAGAGAGAGAGAGAGAGAGAGAGAGAGAGAGAGAGAGAGAGAGAGAGAGAGAGAGAGAAGAAAAAGATCATAAAACCTGAGCCCTGAGATGATCTCCTCTTTTCTCAGGTCCTGAGTTCTTTTCTCTGAATGCCACCACTCTCTCTGGGTCATGTCCTTCACTACAAAACAGCTCTCCCTCAAGTGCGTGGAGCCGCACTTTTGGGGGCTTAGCTTTTTGTTTCCCCAGGTCCCCAGGCTTTCAGATGCAGACCAAAGGAAGCACTTGTTCATCAACTTCCTCCCTTTGTTCTTTGATCTTTCTTGCTACCACACTTCTCCTGGTACAACGTGGCTCAAACTGACTGTCCCACAAGTCCAGCTCTAGATCATCACTCAACACTTGCTACCAAGGCAGAGAAGGACCTCCTAACTGTCCCTCCACAGTGTGTCATGCCTGCATATGCTGCCAAGGCATTATGCCTAGCAGCAGTGCTGTCGAGCAAGACACCTTCTTGCTGAAACTCTTCCGTTGCTTCCATTCTCCCACCAAATATGACTCAGACAGCTACTTTTCTCTTCTCTAATTATTTAGCCAATGTGAACAAGCCACTAAACAAGCAAGAAGACACCTTATACTCACAGACCTCTGTGCTTGGCTTATAGGGCCAGGCCATCTCTTCTTGCCAAACTTACCCCTCCCCTACAGCATTCCACTTCACCTTTGACTGTTTTGCTCATCCTTCTAATGTACCACCCTGACCTTGAGATGACACACATCTTTAGTTACATTAAAAAGACCCTGTGGAGCAGTAGGTGCTTCTGCCATAGCATCTATCAGGTATGCCTTTGTCTTTTACTATACTCAGGCATGTAGAGGATCCTGGGGTCAGATGCTTGATGTTTCTGCATACCCCATTGTAAGAAGTTTTGGCTTGTGTTACAATAGAAGACACAGATCATAGTTACCCTCTGTTTACTATATGCTAGGCACTGTGTTTACCTCATCCACAGGAATCGCTTCCTGGGCTTCCACAAGAACACTGAGAAGGAGACTAAGGGCTTCCTTTTTATAACAGATGAGAAAATTTGGTAGCTGAGTAGGTGTGGCCACTAGCCCAAGTTTCCATGACTTGGAAGTGACAGAGTTGTGTGCCTCCTACCTTGGTCTGTCACCCTGCCATACGCATGCTATGAGAACCAGCCTGGTCAATGTTCTTATGTGCACAAGAGATGAATGACTATCAGGCCTACAGAGTGAATGATTTACTGGGAACCAGACCTTCTGGGCCATTGTCCCAGCTCTGCATGCTGCTTTGCCATAACAACTCTAGCAAGAGGCTTCCCAGTACTAAGTTTCAAATCTGCCTTAAGAAGTTGGGAATCAAAATCACTAGAGTTGTTCCCAGCTGAGGAGACTTTGGTGGGATTAGGCATGAGTTTGTCTGTAAAGGCTTTTTTTCTGACAGCGAGTGGAGCATTTGCCTGGTGTGCAATAGTGACTGAGACCTGTGGTAGAGAGGTGGAGAGAGACATAGGGGATGGAAGATGTGGCTGTTCATGGTGAGGAGACACATTTTGGTGGTGGAGACATGGGCCTGAAGATGACTCTGGGACACAAATCTATTTCAAACACTCATATTTAAAAAATGGATTGATGGATTGGTGTCTTAAATGGAAAGTTGTTAATGGAACATCTTTGTTGGGTATGGGGCAGTGTTTGGGAACGTCATACCTCGTTGTAATGATCAACTCAGGGAATTGTGCTTATCCATCATCTCAGGGGCTTATCATTTCTTTGTGGTGCAAGCATTCTGAATCCCTTCTCTGGCTGTTTTGACTTATACAAGATGACACTGTTGACTGTAGTGACCCTTCTGTGTAATAAAATTCCAGAATGTATTGCTACTATCTGGCTGGGACTTTGTGCCCATTAGGCAATCATCTCCTCTTCCCTCCTTTTTCCCCTCCAAGGAGAATTCTGCCCACATACAAAGGAAGCTAAGGATAATTACCTCCACCAGTTAATTTTGAGTGTATTTTCCTTTTCACGAGAGTGCTATATCATACAAATCTGTCTAAATACATTTAAAAGTGCTCTTTTAATAACGAACTACACAATAAAAATCCCAAGAGCTAAGAAAGCCTTGTGTTATTGAACAGTGACATTTTTTTCTGATTGGTATACCTAACATATTAGGAAGTCTTAAAAGTGATGAACTTCAGCTCAATCGACCATAACGGGCATGAGAAGGGGCTCCTGACCCTATCTTAAGCATCTGGGAGGGTTGTCTTGAAAAAGTAACATCAATTGACACAAATCCAGGAAAAGATACTAGAAAAGACCCTTTACTCTTCTTAGGAAAGAAGAAAGGCAAATACAATCTGCATTTCTTCTCTATAGAAAAGATTTATTTATTTTATTTCAGGTGTATGGGTGTTTTGCCTACATGTATGTGCTCTACATGTGTGAAGTGTCCACAGAGGCCAGAAAAGGGTATTAGATTCTCTGGAACTGGACCCAGGTCCTGTGGAAACCAGCCAGTACCCTTGACCATTAGGCCATCCCTCCAGTTCCTTCTGCATTTCCTTTTATTCTCATGAAAGTTCCCCCATCTGTCTATGGCTGCTCAGGAAGTTCAGCTGCCTACCTCCTAAGGCACTTCAAGGTCCACTGTGCTGTGTTCAGTTAATCTGAGGAAGAATGACAATAATCAGAGCAAGGAGAAGCGAGGGGGTTTTTTGCGGGGGGGAGGGGGAGGAGACAGGCAAGGGGCAACAACTAGCTATTCCTGCTTACAAGTCTCTATGCTACTATGACTTCCTGACTTCTGTATAAGATTCTGACACTTGACTTTTCACACCCTAAGCTTTCTTTTAAGTGAAAAATATCACTAGAAGTTTGAAAAATACTTCCTTGTCCAAGAAAAAGGGCTATCTTCGTGCTATAACTCAAATCTGAAATGCCTGCTGAGGAGTCGTGGATTTGAAGATTCGGTCACCCATTGGTAGCACTGCTTCATGGGAGGCCGTGGAGGATGTTGGTTGAGTTGGTTCATCATGGGTGGGCATTTGGAA
Source organism: Rattus rattus (assembly GCF_011064425.1). Classification (NCBI taxonomy): domain Eukaryota; kingdom Metazoa; phylum Chordata; class Mammalia; order Rodentia; family Muridae; genus Rattus; species Rattus rattus. The sequence continues at coordinate 10,019,415 of NC_046172.1, forward strand.
CTTCCCTCTATTTTCATCTGGTTCTGAGTCTTCATGATCACATTATGAGTAATCTTCCTTTTCACTGTCTCATTTCTATAGGTGAAACCATCTCTACAGTCAATGCCTTTCCTGTCTGAATCCCCAGAAACTGTGAGCCCTGCAAAACCTTTCCTTTCTTAAGCTTTTTCCGTCAGGCATTTTGTAACAGTGTAGTGGTTTGAATAGCAATCTGCCCCCGCCCCCCATATAGACATTTCTACGTTTGAATGTTTGGCCTAAAGAAATGATACTACTAGGAGGTGGCTTTGATGGAGGAAGTCTGTCATGGCGGTGTGGGCAGCATTGAGGTCTTAGGTGCTCAAGCTATGATCAGTGTGGCACTCTCTCGTCCTTCCTACAGATCTAGGTGTAGATTCAGATGTAGAACTCTCACTTCCTTCTCCAGCACCATGTCTGCCTGCATGCTGTCATGTTTCCCACCATGATGATAATGGACTAACCCTCTGAAATTTGTAAGCCAGCCCTAATTAAATGCTTTCCTTTATAAGAGTTGCTGTGGTCATAGTGTCTCTTCACAGCAATAAAATCTCTAACTTACAGTCGCACAAAAGTAATTAAACACACTGATCTTGAGTGTCCATGAAAGGAGTCCATAAGAGCCTCCTGATGTTTGGAAGTGTTCTTCCAACTAGGAAGGAGACAAAGATGAGGTAAACAAAATGCTCTCTTTATGTTAAATATAAATCAATGGGTTAATCTATAATCAGCAGGAGTAATGGTGATGGTAACTCTCCATTCTTACTCCTGGAAGATATGGCTAATTCATCATGAGTCTGTCTCCTTTCATGCCAGAATTCTCATCACACCGTTATTGGGCAGACCTTGCCGATCAGTTAGTAATTGTCACTACTGGGGCACAAAGAAGTGGACTCATGGCCAAGATACCTGGGGAATAAGTCTAGCTTTGCTTTCTGCCAGCCATGTGGCTATGGCTAATAATTGATTCTCTTGTAGTCTCTGCTTGCTTGTTTGTCAAAGGAGGAGATGGTTCTTGTGCTCTCTTAATTCATTTTTAATTCTCATGTTCTATGACTCTGAGAGGAGCTGTGGCGTTGGAAATCCACGCGGGCTCAGAAATCACACCTGAAGTTTGGAGGGCTACCTTGTGCTCTTTGTGCCTCTAAATACTCTCTAAGGAAACAGAGAAACCTGGAGACTCAGGAGACTGTGGCCAGGTTTGGAAGGTGAGTTTGAAAGAATGAGGAAAATGAGAACTCTGATTTACAGAGAGACAATAAGAATTCACAGAGTGGGTGTTTCTCTTGGACTTGACAGAGTTATATCCGTCTGTTATTGCCATAACCATGTTGTGTAACAAAATCTCTACAGTATCTCAGTGGCTTATAACAATACACATTTACTTACAAGAATGTAATTATCTGTGACTGTGGACTGAACATATGTGTTCCTGCATCTACAGTCATCTGTGGGGCAACTGACCAGCCTTGCTATTCAAGATTGTACGTCTGAGGGGTGACTGTTTATCAGCCCAGCTAGCAGGGCTTTGCTTGGTGTGACTGGGGTGCTTTGGCTCTGCTCTTTGCATCATTCTGTATATGGTTTTCTATAGCATGTTGTCATGTTAGGAGATTTAGTGGAAGCACACAGACAGAAATACAAGAGTGCTTATTGCTGGCATCACTCTGCTGGCTCTCATGGAGAAAAGCAGCCATTTTCAGATGTGCTCTGCTAACTTGAAGCTGTGCTGCCCTCAAGGTCAATGGTTATTTTCTTCACATGCAAACTTGCTGAACCTTCTTCTGTACATGACAGGCAATCTGCACAGGTGATTAAGATGTTAAACTCCAGAACTTTCTAGCAGCATATGATAGTTTTGGGAGTCAATGGAGGAGGACACTTGGCCCTTTTAGCTTTTGAGCCTGTATGAGATGGGTCTAGATGGGCTAGTCGTTAAGTCTATTCTGTTTTGTTTTGTTTTTGAACTAGTTCACAGCCATCCTTCCAGTCAAAGTTTAAGCATTAGCATCATTTAGCTGAGCCCCATTGATCCTTACTCTCACGTCTTGACCATTTGTGCTTTCTGATCTTTCACACTGCCTAGCTCTCTGAAGTCCAATTCTGCCTGACCACTGGGCTTCAGTTTGGCTTTATCTTACCACTGCAATGCCTTTAGCATCAGATCTGGGCCACAGAGGCCTTGGCTTCTTTCGATACTTCCAAAGAAGTTTTGGATCATGGCCTAAATGTGTGTGGAGTTATCATCCCCATCCTAGGGGGTAAATGGACTTCCACCTCTAAATGATGATTCTGAATACAGGATTTTTTTGCAGCATACTTGAAGGTGTCCAGTGTGACTGAGTTGTACACTACATCTCCAGCCTTCATTATCCTTCCTTCTCTTCCTTCTCTCTTCCTGTCATCCCAACAGAGCTGACATGGGACCACCTGTTCTCTACCGTACTAGCAAGGTACTTGACCCCAGCCTCTGCTTCCTTGAAATTCCCAGCTGTGACACTAATCAAACAGACATGGTTGGTTTCATCCAGTCCACAAATACAGAGAAAGGGATCCAGATCTGCTGAGACATTTTATCACTCAAGTCAACCTTGAATTCAATCAAATATGTCAACATTTTTAGTAAAATGGCATTTGGCCTTCCAAATGGGTTTTCTGTTAGGTTGTGCTAGGAAGAGATGGACACTGGGAAGAGATTGGTGGCTGATGAAATATGTCAGTGACCCTGAGCTCAACCTGGAGTTAAAAACTAGCTTAGGGGGTTGGGGATTTAGCTCAGTGGTAGAGCGCTTGCCTAGCAAGCGCAAGGCCCTGGGTTCGGTCCCCAGCTCCGAAAAAAAAGAATAGAAAAAAAAAAACTAGCTTAGGACAAAAGCAAGAAAGAGAATGAACACTTTTTTTCTTGGCATCTCCCTATCTCACTTCCTCAGGACTCCATGATCATCTTCCTATTCAGGGAGGCCCCTTTCTACATATGGCCTAAACTCAGGCAAAGGACACAGGAAATATGCAGCAATCCTGGGTTAGAGTGACAGCTCATCAGAACTCCAGGTACAGCTGCTACCCAGGACTTTTCCCTTCCCTGAGTGTATTAGTTACTTTTCTGGCAGTGTGATAAAATATCTAAGCAAAAGCAAATGGTCAGTTATCATGGCTGGGGGCAATGCATCACAGCAGGAGCATGAGGCTGCTGCACTGGCAATCAGGGAAGAAGAGGGGAGAGGGTGGAAGGAGGAGAGGAGAGAGAGAGAGAGAGAGAGAGAGAGAGAGAGAGAGAGAGAGAGAGAGAGAGAGAGAGAGAATGAACAGGAACTGAGTCATACTATAAAACCCAAGTTCTCCCAATGTACTTTCACAAGCTAGGCTCTACCTTCTAAAGGTTCCATGACCCTAATCAAACAGTGCCACCAACTGGGGATCAAGGGATCAAGTTTACATACACCAGTCTATGAGGGACATTTGACATTCGAACCACAATAACAGAGGGCCTTCAAAGACAGAAGATCCTCTCCATAAACACTAATATCTAGTACAGAAGTCCAGGCACCCTAACAGATGGTAATTAGGATATTATGATGTGAACTTTTGCTTGAGTGATCCTACACACAGGTGACCTAACTGTCCCTTGGCCCTTTTTTGTTTGGGTAAGGGCAAGCTAGAGGTCTTATCAAGGACAGAAAGGTTGATTGGCCAAGTTCATCCAGTTACCTACTGTCAGACCTTGGATCGAGCATCTCTTTCTCTTCTACCATTACTCTAGGGTAAAATGCACGAACCAAACTGAGTAAGCCCTCTCATCATACAGTGAGAGTTCTTTGCACTCTGGGGGACTAAGAAGGTCGGCAAACATAAGGCAAGGAAGCAGGTGGGCTGAGAGAAGCTTTTGAATCTTCTCCTTGGACCAAGTCCAGGAATCCAAAGCCTGTGGCTTTTGTTCTAGGGGAAACATCTGAGGAGTTTCTCATCCCTCAGGCAGAGAAGAGAGAAAGTCCTGGAAGCCATAGACTTGCTCCTGTGTAAGAAGGTCTATGTCTGGCATGCAGAGCCAGGAGCAAAGCAGGAGGTGTGCGAACAAGAGCTGCTCCTGTGTCAATGTGTGAGAAGCCCAAGAACATCCCTTTGGCCCCTCAGAGCCTTAGCTTCCTCAAATAACATGGCGGCAAGGCCTTCCTAATCAACCACAAGTGCAATCAAGGAGGTGCTGCCAAGGAAAATTCTAAGTTTAAGCACTGCACAAATCCAACATGCCAAGGAAAAAGATGAACTTTTTGCTTGAGGGTTCAACAGTGGCTCAATGGAAGAGGACTGTATGGGGTCCGCAGTTGTTCCTGTAACAGATGACTGTGAGTTTGGTAACTTACTACAACACACACTTAGTTTTACAGTTCTTGGAGGTAGGCACTGAAAATCAGTCTCACTAAAGCTTCAGTTAAGGTACCAGGAAACCTGTTTTTTTCCCCTGGAGGTTCTGAAAGGTGCTGACTCTACAATCTAGCCTTTCCCAACTTCCAGGGAGCACCTGCATGGCATAGTTAAAGGCCCTTTCTTCATGGGTCCCTCTCTGCTACCAACATCACACACTCCTAATGACACTGGTTCTTGGTTCTTGTGATTCTACTGGGTCTCCACTGATAACCCAGGATGCTCTCCCACCCTTGGTAACTTCTTCTACCTGCACCGTCCTTTTCATCATGGGAAGTAACACAATTCTAGATTCTGGGGATTAGGAGGTGGACATCTTGTGTACGTATGTGTGTGGGGGTGTGTGTGGGGGAAGCAAGGTGCTAGGATGCCTATTCTCCAGCAGAGCTATTCTTTGCACCACTTCCAGAACATGTCCTGGCCCAGCCTGCCAATATCCTGACCATAACTCTATGGGATTAGGCATGTTTGTGCATGTCTATTAGACACCGTGCTGTTAGCACCTGCCTTTCCACCAGCAGGCTTTGGCTGGTGGACTTTACTCTGGCACAGGAGTGTCTTGCTTGTGCACAGGGAAGGTGGAGGAAGGGAGAGGTCATCCCTCTTGAAGACTCCTTGGAGGAGCCTTTGCTGTTGCTTGATAGGATTAAGGCAGTGGATTAATGCCTCATCTGTCCTGACCCTTGAATGGGATAACTGGAGCCCATTCTATCCTGTCCCCCAGAACTCCCCAGAGGGACAGGTAATCTATCAGCTAGTATCTGTCCTGTCCCATCCTGTTTATTTTCTACCACAGTCCGTCTTGATGGTTTCTAGAATGGGATCACAGGTAAATGACTGGCACTCAAAACTTTACCTTAAGGCTTCTTGCTAATATTTCCTTTTATAGAAAATATTATTTTATGTGTATAAGTATTTTACCTGTAATTATGTCTGTGAGCCTTGTGTGTATGAAGGTCAGAAAGGGCTGTTTAATCCTCTAGACCTGGAGCTACAGACATTTGTAAACTGCCATGTGGATGCTGGGAGTCAAACTTGGGTCATCTGCAAGAGCAGTCAGTGCTCTTAACTGAGCTGTCTTCCCAGACTCTGGCTAATACCTATCTATCTGTCTGTCTGTCTGTCTGTCTGTCTGCCTATATGCACACCTATGTGTATATGTATATAAGTATATAGATGTATGCTATCTATGTATATATATATATATATTTTTTTTTTTACAAACCTCGTCCATGATATCTTCTTGATCGAAGAGTCCTTTTAATCTCATGCCACTTTCTTACCTTTTCGTGTCTTCCTCTTCCTCTAGTGTCTTCCCTCCACAAGCTTATCTTCCTGCCTATCTGAAGAGGTTCCAAGAAGTAATTTAGGTACCAGGTAACTGGGGGAGATAGCACAGTAGATAGACAAAAGCCACGCCTTCTGAAGAAGCTAGACTATATGGGATGAAGTTTACTTCACTAGCGATTAACTGAGTCATGATCCATAAGTGACTCACTCTGTCTAAATCTCAATGTAAAAATAGTACTAGAACCTTCCTCATAGGCTCACAGTGAGTGATGACCTTAGCACTGATGACCTTCTTAGAACAGTACTTGGCCCTGGCAAGAATTCCTTTAAATAATAGGCATTAGTGATCTCTTTAGCAAGGTAGTAGACAGCACGTTCAGAGCATTTCGGGTACTTTTTCCTTTGCTGGTCAAACCTAGGATAAGGCGATTGGTTTTGTTGCGAGCTCAGCCACACATTCTATCTTAGAATGTAGGCTATTTGAGAGCAGAAACCGGTCTGTGCTATCTCATTTCAGCCTCAATATCTCCAGCAGTGAGTTGCCATTGGCTTGTGTTTTTAAACCAACTCGAGGAAGCAACCACATCTACAAAGTGACGGAGGGGCAGGGACTGCACAGGAAGAGGCGGGCAACTTCTCCAACAGTTCTGCACAAAGCTCATCTGATGCTTGACAGAGCAGGTGGAATGGGCAGGCCCAGAGATTCCCAGTGGCTGGGAAGCCCTGGGCAGCACACAGCCAATTTTACCTCTGGAGCTGTGATAGACGGAGATCTACTGCCTGGATCCTTCTTCGAGGAAGGGTTGTGCTGCCCAGCTGTGAGGAGCATGTTCTGCAGACAGCCTGAAGCTGTCAGCTCCTCTGGTGAAGCACCTCTGTTGCTGAGAGCTGTCTGGCCCCTGGTCATACATTCTTCTGGGTGGTCCTGGTCCTGCATCTAAGTGGTATGCGGGGGTGTGTGTGTGGGTGTGTGTGCATGCCCATGTGAAGACTCAGCTATTTCGGCCTAATACAAACCTTTCTGCACGAATCCTGCTACAGAACAGCTTGCTGGGTTAGTCAGACACAGTAGTTTCTTGCCTTCCTCTCTCCCTACTGGCAGCCCCCACCTCTGTCGAGCTCTATCCACCCACAAGTGTACCTGTCTACATAGACTACACCACCCAAAGGCATAACCATGGGACAGAAACTGAGATTCCACCTCTTTCCAAGTTTAAGTGGATGCTTGATGCTTTCTTTAGAAGTCCACAGACCCAGAGAATCATGTTGTCTTTTTTCTTTCTGGGAGTTTAACTCCTCAAGGTTGTTACAGATCTTGACTACAGCCTGGAATGTTTGGAGCTTTGTGTCTTATTTCCCAGGCAAACAAGGGCTGCTCAACTTCTAACTCCATTTAGAGTAGTAAATTAAAAAAAAAATATTTCTTTAATACAGAGTTCTTCCTTGGAATTTGTGATGATTCAGAGAGATGCCCAGTGAGCACTTGCTTATTTTCACTTTATCAGGGAAGAGGAGCTTGCTAAGCAGAGAACTTCAGCAAGACGATAAAGGTATTTTTCTACCTCCCACCACTTTAGACACAATTTACAGGCTCCAGAGGCACATAACATTCTTATCAGTTTATTAATACCAAAAGTAACAGTCTTTTCAGGCAACTGGTGGTCTCCTTGGTACATCTCTCTGAACTTGCCTGTCCTTTGACATTAACCAAAGCCCTAGTCCCAGGAGCTCATTGTCCTCCCCTAGCCCTACTGGTAGCTCCCACCTCTGCCGACCCCTGTCCACTGTACTTCCTGCCCTTCCTCTCACCGTCTTGGCTCCCAGACTCCACCTCTGCTTTCTCCATCCCTGCTTTTCAGACAGGGGAGTGTGTCTTAGTTCCCATGAGCTATATACCGAGAAGAAAGCAGTTCATTCTCAAGGGGTTTATAACAGCCACTAACATTATAGCTACATTAAGCTGGGCCTCGTAGCTTATGCCTGCAATCAGTTATTTGGGAGGCTAAGACAGGAGGATTACACTGGACAACTCAATGAGACCCTGTCTCAAAAGGAATAGGAGCTGGGATGTAGGTCATCGGTAGAGCCCTTGCCTGCTAATGCTCTAGATTTTATCCCTAATACCATGGAAAACTGAAAGCAATACCTGCTTTGCCTTTCTTGTCAAACATTTAAAAATATCTCCTAAATATAGCCAAAGGGATCTAAGTCATCCCAGAGACCGCTACTCAAAGAGACACATGATTATTTTGGTATTCTTTCTTCTTAATAGCAAAGATGTGGAATCGGGCTGGGTATCTACCAATAGAGAAATGGATAATGAACACAAGAAGCTACCTGCAATTGATGGCTGCTAAGGGAGGGAGAATCAGTGTTCTGTAGGTGTGCGGCTGAGAGCGTGGTCATACTCCAGTAGATGTTTCTACATCCATGCACATATAGTCAGCGCTAAGTGGACTCAGTGGATTTCAAAAGCAAACAGAGAGCACATGAAATTGGGAGGGGAGAAGTAAGGAAGGGGGACATGGGAGAAATGGGGGGAGTAAAGAAGGGGACCTGAGAAAAATGGGAAGGAAGGAAAGAGGGTGTACTTGTTCAAAACACATTATATGCATGTATGAAATTCTTAACCACTGAGAATGTGATCTCTCTCTCTCTCTCTCTCTCTCTCTCTCTCTCTCTCTCTCTCACACACACACACACACACACACTGTGTCATTTTCATGAAATAGATAGGATTGGAGATCATCTTATTAAACTAAATAAACCAGACTCTAATGAGTCTCCACATTCATTCTCTCATAGGTTCAACCTAGATTGTACATGCACTCAATGTCAGAAAAAGTTGGAGGACTGTTTGCTGTGGGGAAATAAACCAGCAGAAGATACCAGAGGAGAAGTACATGAATACTCGAACAAGGATGCCATTATGAAACCCACCATCTTTTACAATGAACAAACATCACAATAGATGCTTTCTGGGAGGTTGAGGCAGGAGGACTGCCATGAATTTCAGGGTAGCCAGGGTTCCCTGGTAAACCTCTGCCTCAAAACAAACTAACAAACTAACAAACAAACAAAAAAACAAAACAAAAACAGAACAAACAAAAACCCAACTAAGCAAACCAAACCAAACCATATCAAACAAAACAACAAAAAACAAACAAAAACATCACACCACCACCACCACCAAAACAAAACAAAAGCAAGAAAAAAAACCAATATTTAGCTACTCCCCTCCAGGTTGGTGTATGCTAATCATCTAGTAAGTCCTTCTCAATGACAGAATTTGGAGTTGGCTTGGCAGCCTATGGACACTGGTCATCCAGGCCTGGTGCCATTACCCCTCTGGAGTCCCAGCAGGTTGGACACTAACTGCATGGTTCTGTGGGAATGTGCCCAGGACCAGCAGGCTCATGCTAGCCAGCTGCAAGCTCATACATCAGAGGAAATTCTCACTTGCCGCGATCTGCTGTGATCTCAAGCTTTCTTAGAGAGGACCCCTTTTAAAATGGCAACCATGACCTTGGCTCTTTGTGATTCCAGAGGACAGAGCTGGCTGGGTTTCTGGCCTGTGGCTTAGCCTCCAGGTACCCAGAACTTCCAGACAATTACAGTTCCCCTGGAATTGCCCTCACTCCTGATTGCTATTGGTTAATTACAGAAATCTAGGCTCTTAGACTCTATTACCCACCCATATGTCACATCTGATGTAACTAACGAGTTCTCAGCAGCACAGGATTTGGGGATGTCTGTGGCAATGTTGTTAAATTTGATACATTACTAGTGCCATCATTCTTCTCTTCACAGAGAGGGGTCCCCTTTTCCCTTGTGACTTTTTAGCTGTGGTGGTTCAAACCTTGAGCTCTGCCAGCATTATTCTGTAAATTTCTTAGGGTCACCCAAGAAGTTTTTACCTTTGTTGTGCCACCTCCAACTTTTCATTCTGTTAGCAACTCCTTCTTGTCCAAAGAGCCTCAAACACTTCTTAATTCTAACTAGCACTAGTCAGAGAGAGACAATATTCTTGTTTTAGCAATGTAGACTACTGAGACAGGCCTAGCGAGACTTGTCAAGTCAGAATTGAGTTTATTGCCTTTAATTCAGCTCAACACAAGCCTGCCACCAATCTAGGTGCTTTTAGGACAGTAGCCCCAGTACTCAAGGTATTGTCATGCTGGACAAACAAAACAAGAGCCTGATAGTATTTGCAAACACTTCATTCAGAGGACATTCACTAAGTCAGTTATAGTAAAGACTAGCCACTGTACCATAAAGCTCCTCTAGTGTCGGGCTCAGCAAACTTCCCTCATTTGTTCTTGTGACAGCCCTGAGGTCAATATTAGCTTTGTAGATGGTTATTCTGGAATTCAGGACCTGATGTTTTTGTGCTCTGCCATCTGCTATATTATTGTGTTCATCTAAAAGGTCAAAGCCAGACTGGGACCACACTTGTGTTCTAGCTTATATTAAGGTAAAAGAGGTAAGAAACTCCAAAAGCAATGTGTGGCAACGTATACACACGCACACGCGCGCACACACACACACACACACACACACACACACACACACGCACCTTCCTACTGAGGAAACCTTAATGCAGGGCCACATATATCTACAAAAAAGGGTGGGATTGTCGCCACCTCCTTCATGGTGTATGTCCAGAAAAAAAGAGATGGGTTTGGAGAAATATTCAGTTTCCCCTAGCTTTCTACAGTATGTAGTGATTTCTTTGCCTACAGCAGAGATCAAGAAGATGAGGGTGCTGACCTCAGAGAGCTTACATTCCAGCAGGCAAGAGAAAAATTAATGACTTCTGTAGCATGAAGCAAGATGGAATCCAGATCTGACCCCAGGACTCCTAAGCACTGTGCTCTAGGAGTCCCAGACTTCAAAGCTCTGTCCTTGCCAAAGCTCTTATGCTTAACATTGGCCAAAGATTTGTGCCAAGCTCAGGATAAAATCCAGATTTCGTTAGCAGCACTCTGGAAGAACTGGCCCCTGCCCACCTACATAGCTTGCTTTTGTGAGCAGATTTCTTTCAAGTTCTTGGCTTCAGTCATGATGGACTACTTACAGTTTCCTGAAAACATATTTTGCTTTCATCTCTCTGAACTTTTGCCCCAAATTGTTGCTTGGTTTATAACACCTGTCCCACCCTAAATGATGTCTATGACCTCCTTCCATTCCTTCACCTCGACCTACTGCTTTCAAGTGCGTCCATTCACCCCTGCGCATTGCTGTTAGGCTGCAGACAGTGTTCCTGAAAACACTCATGCTTGGGAACCAGGCAGACCTGGCACAGTTCTCTCTCTTCATCCAGTCCTGCTGTGTGTCTTTGGGAAGGTATGGGGCTTCTCTCTGGAGAGAACACTAAGGGAAGAATTGGATTCACATGGGCTCTGTATCCAGTGCCTGGAACAGAGCGATCAACAAAGGCCAGGAATGGGTTGTTACTGTATGTCTCTAGCCCCTAGGAAATGCAGAGTTTCAGGCATCTATTCTGCTTTGAGATTCCAGAGTTTGGAACAAAGGATTTGACACATGTGCCCAAGAGAGCAAATGGGTTGATTATGCTGATTTACATTAAAATGAAAATGAGTTACTTTAATAATACACATTTGGGGCCATATTTATGGCCCATAGAAAGGAAGTTGAATAAGTGGCTCACTGGTTAAGAGCACTTGGTGCTCTTTCAAAGGATCTGGGTTCGGTCCCTAGCACTGATACCCAGTGGCTCTCAGTCATCTGTAACTCCAGTTCTAAGGGATCCAACACCTCCTTCTAACCTTTATTCATGTGGCATTCTGTCGCTGTCTCCATCTCCATGTCTGTCTCTTTGTGTCCATGTCTGTCTCTTTGTGTCTCTGTGTCTCTGTCTCTCTCTCTCTCTCTCTCTCTCTCTCTCTCTCTCTCTCTCTCTCTCTCTCTCTCTCTCTTCCTCTCTTTCTCTCTCTCTCTCTCTCTCTCTCTCTCACACACACACACATACACACACACACACACACACACACACACACACACACACAAATGAAAAGGAACAGCTAGAGGGATAGCTCAGCATATAAGAGCACTCAGAACTCTTTCAGAGGACCCGAGTTTAATTCTTAGCACATTGGGTGGCTCACAACCAGCTTCAGGGGATCCCACACCCCCTCTCCTGGCCTCCAAAAGCATATCCTCCCACACTCCACTAATATGTACATGAACACAAATAAAAATAAATAATAAAAACATAACTTAAAAGGACCGTAGAAAGACTGAAATGTTTAATCCAAATAAATGACTTTCTGGTAGAATTTTAAGCAAGAATTTGGAGCAGAATCTCCTAGTTCTTGTGAATCCTAACAATAGGCCAGCTACCCCTTCCATATTGGTAAGTAATATTTTATTCATTGACCAATATTCATCTCTCGGATTATTCTGTCTTTTCCTGTACCAGGGATGGAACTAACTGCTTGATAACCTGCTCCCACTGAAGGGTATACCAGGAAATATACCAGGAAAAATGTATATGGAACTTTCAAATAATGGGACCTGGGGCAATGTGTATTTGGTGTGGGATGGGGATAGAACAGAGACATCCCATTACCTCTGTCGCTCAGGAACTTTGTGACTTTGGCCAAGGCCCCTCTAGTCTGAGCTTTACTTCATCCTTCTGCAGGGAAATTGGTTCATTGAGGCCGATAGTATAAGAAAATCCAAGGAACACCTTTGTTCCAGAGGTGAGACAAGTCCTGATATGAGACAGCATCCCCACCTTGGTCCATTTCTCATCTCAAACCATTATTGGATTAGAGAGCTCTGCAGTGCTAAGACTGCTCCAGAGGCTATGTCTTTCCAAGCTCTCACCCCTTCCCTGCCTGGCCTTAAGGGCCTTTTCCTCTCAGCCTCCTCTCACTCTGGCCAGGGCTCTTTGCTTGACTCTCTGACTGCAACCCTATTGCCAGCCTACTCCCTACTGTTAGACACAGTCGTCCTCCTTACACCTCTTTGTTCAGCCCCATATCAGTCTTGCTAATTATAATTCAGTCCAAACACCTCTGTCATTCTGGCATTTTCATTGATTCAAATTAAGAGTCAGACATAATTAATGCAAACTGTCCCCTCGTCCTCACCCTTTGACTGATGGATTTTCAGTGTCAAAACATTAACCTTTAGGTTTGGGACCTTGATGCATTCAAAGCCCATAAGCACCTGATAAGCAAGCTAACTACGGAACCTATCCCTAAATCAGCACTTTCTAGCTCAACGGCCCTTATTTATCTATGCAAAAAAGGTATTTATTTAGGGAAAGAAAATAAACTTATGTTCACAGAGACACATGCACAGAGAACCAAACCGCCCATTCTTATGGCAAAGGTAGAATTTGGATGCTGTTTAAGTACTATTCCCCATAACAAACAGGATTAAAGTACACAGTTGAACCCAGAGAAGAAATGCCATGAGAGAGTATGGAGAACTCCATTAGGAATGCTGTCAAGCTCAAGGAGTAGAAAACATTCCTCTGAGTGTAACCGCGGTGTGCCAGTTATGGCTGTGTGTCTATCCACCTTAAATATTTGTGGCTTCAAAAACAGCAGGCATTTATTTGCTGGTGATTATGCACTTTAAGGCATATTTGATGCAAAAGGCTTGTTGTCTACATTTTCTTGGAAGATTCATTAGGGTAGGTTGTGGGGAAGAGCCACTCCCAAGATGGTGCCCTCATGTGCTTGCAATTTGGTCCTGCCTTTCCACAAGGAGCTCAGCTGGGGCTGTGGTTGAGAGCCCTGATCCTCTTCCGTATGGCTTGGTCTTCTTCCAGTATGGCAGCTAGGCTCTGACGGGAAGTGTCCAGTAGTCAGTATATAAGTGGAGAAGCACCGACAGATAATGGGAAAGCCATAAGTAGGTCTCTGCTGCTTGTGTCTTGATTGCAAAAGCCATCACACAGCCAGCTGAAGAGTTGATTGAGAGAGGGGTCCTTAAAGAAGTAAATGCTATGAAGTATCTAGCTCATTGGGCAAGGAAGATTTGGAAGAGTCTATCACAGATGGTAACTCAGGATGAGATACCAAACATGGATTTTCTTTAAGTACAACCACTATACGGCTCTTCAAAGGGAGGGTATTTTTGTAATTTCTGTACAATCACCTATTTTATTCAAAGGGGGAAAGGTAAGACCACATTAGTTCCTTGTAATTTTCTTGTTTATAGCATGGGAGAGTTTAGTAGTTCTGGAGATCTACAAGCTTCATTTTTATTTGAATGTCCCATGACTTTTAAATCTAGTGGCTTTATCCTTCTTTTTCAAATTCTCATGCCTATTCAGTGATATCTTCCTCATGGTTCAGCCTCAAGATATGGAGGAGACACTTCCTGGATATTTACATTGGAAACAGAAGCCTCTTGATGTATAGACCCAGCAGGCTATCATGTGCTCTAGTCCCCTCTTTTAAGCGATGGGAAAGTTGACAATACTTCCTTGGATAGAAACCAGGAAGAGGCTAGCTTAAAACATCGAGAAGAGAGAAGAGACCCCAAGACCAACTGCTCTCCAGGGCTGTCTGATCAAAGTCTAGACTCTCCCATAAAGCCAAGGAAATTGCCCAAAATCAAAAGAAAAAATGTGATGCTGTAACAATTAGTAATAAAACCCAAAAAGCTAGAAAGTGAGTGCAACAGGCTGGTAAATGTCATCTTGAATCCTCATCCTAAAGACACGTGTGTTTCCAGTGAACAAGAGCATTATTTCCCTAAGGCTCCAGGAACAAATTCACTCTCCTTAGTATATCCAGCTTGCTGTTCATTGAACCCACATCTGAATAGGATGCTCTTTTTTTTTTTTTTTTTTTTTTTTTTTTTTTTTTTGCTGCTGGAATGGATTGATTGATGCCTTTAATAAGGATAGATTTAGTAGTAGGCCTGGTCCTTGAACCAGGTCTGTATTCAGAGTTATGGGAAAAAAGTTTGGTCCCAGGGCACTCATGGGATATGAGTAACAATTCTCCTGGTGGGTGGGTCATTTTTCAGCAGCTGGTAACTAGATAGAAACTCTTCTTTTTAAACAGATGCCAGCTCATCTGTGCTATGGCAATCTCATGACCTATATTTGCCACTAGGAGGTCTGAAAAACCCAGGTTGTTGTTCTATATCCAAAGCAATGTGGCAGCCTCTCATTCCTGCCAGGATAGAAGAACTGCAGCTTGGTGTAGGATTCTTTAAAATGACTTAGTAGAGGTGCCATTCTTGGCTGAGACTTCCATAACTAATGTCCTCTCTGGCCAACAGGCCACTTACCAAAAGCTTGGCTAGTATCTCTCACCTCGACTTGAGAGGACTGATGGCTTAAGGAAGATTAAGCAAAATGTTACAAATTCACCAAGAAGCATGCTTCACAGAGGAGACAGAGTGGGCATCAACACATTCATATGTCATGCTCCATCTTTCCATGCCTGGATCCATAAATTCATGAATTCATTTGTCTACCCACCCACTCACTCAGCTTTCTGTTCATCTGTCCATTTGTCCATTCACCTATCCAAACACATAATCATTCACCCATCTGTTCATTAATGCATCCATCTATCCATCACTCATCCATTCAATTTGTACTTGGTGGGCAAGAGTTAAATTCAAAATAGTATATCAAAAAAAATTGACAACAAGCTTATAATCCAATGGAAATCACCAGGACACATAATACTTTACATAGAGTCCACACATAGCATGTGTCATCAGGATAGGATTGATTGCTAAACATGTGATTCAGATATTATGAACTGGCATTTAAAGAAGGTGAAGGTAACAGGGGTCAAAATAAGAGTCATGGGTTTAGCCAAACTCACCTGTAACTTCCTTCCTTTGTATTCTCTCCTGCAACCTGGCAATGTCTAATATGTCCAGTTCACAAAATAACGAGACATCTGGGAGCCAGACATTCAAGTGAATTTAAACAAGGCCAACTTGTTTGTACATGGTAGGAGGAAAGCAAGAGATTAGGATGGTTTAGGTCCAAAGGCACTTCTGTCCATTATAACATGTTGCTTTCTTGACACAAATGCTAAGTCCACTATTCTTGTCTGCTGTATGTAGCAGCCCTTGGAGGGTCCCTGAATTTGTAAATGTAAATAGATAAGTGTGTAGGAATAAGTGTGTATACTGTAGTAGATAAGCCCTTTACTATTCAACGTGGTCCATGAACCAGTAGGATCTACATCACTCAGGAACAAGTTTGAGGTTTTGAATCCTGTGCCTTTCCCAGGATTTTAACAAGATTCTCAAGTAGTCCACATACCCATGAAACTTGTGGATCCTCAGTTTTGGACCATCCATGGATACGTCAGTTTTGACAAACAAAATAGTACACCAAAAGAAAGAACGCTGGGTTTTAAGGAACTCACCACTCTGTTCTATTACTTGTTAATATAACACTGCATGTGATGTTTCTGCATTTACATGTGTAGTGGGGCAGAAGTATTCATCTGTTGGGTTCTCCAAATGTGCTTGGAAGAACTATGTGTGAGGCAGCTCCAGGAGTCTGCTGTAGGGAAGGAACAAAGACTTGATCCCCATAGTGGCCAATGGAACATAGCTTACATTGGACACAGACAAAGCATGCTGGTGGCTGGGATCAGAAGAAGGGCAGAAGGCTAATACATGCTGAGGGCATTTGGAACTTTGCATGGAAAGAATAGGATTAGATCCTTGTGGAACGAGTTATCATCTCTTCTCCATCTCCACCCCATAACCTCAGTGATGTAGTAGGCAGGACAGCAGGCTCCTGTCTTGAGTTCCTCTTCCATTAGTGTTAGCCTTCACTCAGCCTCCGGTCATCAGGAAGCATCTCTCAGGAAGACAAATCTGCCCTGGACATCTGCAACCCCTACTTCATTTCTAGCTGCAGGTCCTGGCTTGGTCCAGCTCAGTATAGTTGCGTAGAACAGCAGAACTTTCTTCCTTACTTCCCTAAGGGTCACAGCACATTATCCTTACAGCTATACTGTATTTATAGGTGGTGACTCTCCACTTGAGTTTCTCCCTCAGTTTCCATATCTTAAAGCCTTTTTCTGGGCTTCAGGATCTTGTCTGGCTTATGAGCACATCTTCTTTCCCTCCCTGGTCTGGCTTGCTGGTGGTCCCTCTTCATTTCCTTTCCTTGCTCCATTCCTCTTCATCTTGTAGTCTATCTGTAGAAGCAGTTGTCATTTTCCTTTATGGCAGACCACTGGGAGGAATCTTGCCAGTCTGGCCTCAGGCTTCACTGACATTGGGATTCTCAGCATCTTAGCCAACAGTTACATGAGTAGTCTGCATGTTCAGGTGAGCGTTTCTGGAAAGCCTAGGGCTGGAGAACTGTGCTTGGGAGAACTGCGTGGGAGGAGGCTCCAGGAGTCTGTGGCAGGGAAAGAACACATGGTGGCCAATGGAACATAGCTTTACCAAGAGGCCCAGCCGCAGAGGCTTCCCTCACCTACTGGTTTCCCTCTTTGCCCTAGAGATCTGGATGGTAGCTCATATCAGCCATTCCTATCAGGAATAAGTTAGTACAGCCACTAGGATTTGATGGCAAACAAACAAACATGTGATTTCTAAAGAAATGTTTTCATTGGGCCAAGGGATTCTGAGGGATAATCATGTCTCCTTCACATCAATGAACTCCTAGCAGTGCCTAGCCCGCCCAAGTTCTGCCTTTTCTCTTTTAATCTCCCTCCTCGACTCCTTGCACTCCTTCTTGTCTTTCTCTGTCAACTTCTTCTTCATCACTTTTTCCAATCTACTCTTCTGTTCTATATCTGTCTTTGCTCATGTTGTTACATATTTATTCATTCTCTTTCCACTTGCCTTTAACTCTTTTTTGCTTCTTCTGTTTGTCCTCGTCCCACCGTGTGTGTGTGTGTGTGTGTGTGTGTGTGTGTGTGTGTGTGTGTGTGTGTGTGTAGTATTGGCTGATTTGTTGGGTGTGTGTTTTTTATTTGTCTGTCTTTGGTCCTGCCTGATTCATATTTTTCACTGTGTCAACCTTCCCCCTCTTCTTTTTCATTTCCTCTCAGAGTTTCAGTCTCTGGTCCTGTGTCTTAGTGTTTTCTCATTTTGTTTTGTTGTTACTGCTGCAGTGACAATACACTCCAACAAAAGCAACTTAAGGAATGGGTTCCCACAGCTCACCTCAGGGCAGGGACGTCACAGTGGGGTGGAAAAGGGCTCGGCAGGCTGGTTATAATGAATCTACAGTCAAAAAGCAGAAAGACAGGAAGGGTGTGTGACACTCTTCTCCATGTTATACAGTCCATTTGTTCCTGCCTGGGGAATGGTCCTGCCCATAATTAAGATGGATTTTTACACATCAATGAACATAATCAAGATAATCCCTCAGAGGCCCATCTCCCCAGTGACTCCAGATTCTGTCCTGCTGACAATAATCACTAACCAACACACCAAGATATCTTCCTATGTCACTGTCCCTGCCCTTTGCTTCCCTAAGCTGATCTCGGTCTGTCTCTCAGCTCCTGACCTGTCTGCCAGCTACTAGCAAATGGCTCTGAACTCCTCTTCACAGTTTCTCTGTGGGAAGACCTGGTTCTCACAGGTGTTCTGCAGTATATATCCTCCTCAGTGGGCTTTACTGGTTTGTGTGGCAACTCGACCCTGGAGCCCAATCCCTATAGTGAGAACAGTAATTACATGCATACATGCCAAATACGCATGCTCAGACACAGATATGCTCACACACATGCATTTTGACAGACATACTGGCAAAGCTCTTTGACTTGCTCTCAAGACTGCTGGGGACATCGTAGTAGCCTTAGAAAAAAATACTGCATCACTTCTTCCTGGTGCTTTCTGTATACAGGAAGTGATTTACAGAGGATTTAAAATGCTTCACCATCTCCACTCAATTCTCAAAGAATATTCTAGTTTCACAGCTCCCTGTGGGGTTGGTCAAATCCATTAAGACTTCTTCCTAGCACCTAGGCAGCTTGCTTATTCCCTCTCTTTCTCTGCCCTCTCTCCTCCCTCCACATCCTTCTATTGAATTTTCTTCTCTTGCTGATGCGTAAGCCTCCCCTTTCTCCTTGGATCTCCTTTGTAATGTGCTGAAACCTTGATCCCTGGGCAACTCATCATGCCCGTGCTTTGTGCCCCCACAGGCCCTGACAGCCTGCTTTAGACCTTGTAATTGTCTCTATGGCAGTTCCTCACTTGGAGAATTCTTCATCAGTACAGTGAAAGAACATGGATTTAGGAGGGGGAGAGGCTCTCTTGTGAAAACCATCCTCACACACAGCAACTCATTTACCTGGTTTGGGAGGAAATTCCCACAAAGACTACCTCACAGCATGAAAGGTGGCACCTGTGTTTCTGTCGTGACAAGCTGCAGAATTCAGAGCACTTTGAACTCTATTAGGTGGATTATTTACTGGCTTTCTCTTAGCCTTTTGCTTTTGGTTCTTTCGCTGCTGTCTCTTCCTCCTCTTTCCCTCTTCCTTCTCCTCTTTGCCCCTCCACCTCATCCTTCTCTCCTGTCCTCTTCTCCTCTTTTCCTTCCTCTTTCTTGTACTGACCTCAATGCTTTCCTGCTGGTCCCTTGGCTATTGTGGAGTAAGAAGACTAGAACTAAGGTCCCTCCAAAGTCTTAAAAGCATTGTCCCTCTCCTAGTAATTCCAGGAGTCATACCTACAGATCCGCACCATCCCATGGTGCAGGAAATCCTGGCATCCAAGAAGCTCATCTTTCCGTGTCCTGAGATACAGGCTTTGGGCATGAACAAACTCGGGTTTGCATCTTGCATGCTGTGTGACCTTGAATAAATTCTTAACCTGCAGGATGGATTTCTGAGCTCCTCACCCGAGGAGAGGCCAAAAGAACCATCTTCCCTTCCCCGGATGGCTGTGGGAATGAAATGAGGCATTCAAAAGGCGAGCCAGGAAATAGTCGGAGTGCTGCTTTGTTTTGAGGTCTTTTGTAATGGAGAGATCTAATCCAAGCTCTGCTGAACTGATTGGAGGACTTGTACAAATCTCTTAAATGCAGGAGGTTTTCATTTCCTCCTGAGATGAATAGCTCTTGATTTCAGAGTTCTTTTCTGCCTCTCAAATGCAGATCTCTCACTGAAAGGCCAGCTAAGGGGTGCCGGGAAAGTAGCTTAATGTTCTGAACTACTGTAGCTAGTGCCAGAGAGTCCTGTAGGAGGCACTGGAGAGCACAGTTCAGTGTCACTTCACCCCAAGGTTGAGCAAGTTAGGCATTTATGCACGGTTTTAGTTTGTTTTCATTTACTGCAACAAACTACCAGAGTCTGGGTAATTTATAAAGGCAAGGAGGATTTGTTTGGGCTCTGGGTAATGGAGGCTACAGAGCACCAGGATCTTCTCGTTACATGATTTCATGAAAGGGAAGCAGAGAGGGAAAGTAGGTACGCATGGGAGAAGCATATGGACAACGAAGGAGGAAGAAAGAAGAGACAAAGGAGCTGCTTCACTTTATAGCTCTGAGCTGTTAGGAGGACAAATTCATGCCTGGAGAATCTTTCCTAGTCTAAGAAGGATGATTTGAATCCCACTATCTGCTCAACACTTCTATACAAGGTACCAAGCTTTTTTAGCATGAGTTTTGGTGAGGACAAACTGTATCAGACCAGAGCAGCCACCATCCTTCTGTCTGACATTGGTTTGAGAGCTGTTTCCTTTGCCCACTTAAATTGTTCAGGATTCTGGCACCAAGCCACAAATCTCTCTAGAGCAGAGTCCTTGCCTGACCTCATTTATGAGAGTATACTCAGGGACTGGGGACATGAGATGGCTCAGTGGGTAAAGTGCTTGCTCTGAATTGAGTTCAGATTTCCCAGAACTCACCTAAAAAGCTGGGTGTGGCAGCATATGCCTGTAATCACAGCTGTGGGGAGATAAAGACAGGAGGATTTCAGAGGGTTTCTAGCCAGCAGTCTGAGCCAGCACAGTCCTCAGGCTCCCAAGCAGCTGGAAGCCGCAGTCTGTGCACGTGGCCTCTGAATCCCAGTAGTTCTGAACAGCAGGGACTCAGGGAGAGCAAGGGAAAGCTCCAGTGTGAGTGTAGCCAGGCAGCTCCAGTTGTTACATCCCAGGGCTCTGGGCCAGTAAAAGCAGACCTGCTGGGATCTAGAGGGCATGCTTCCCACACTCTGCCCTCTGCACGAAACTTGACAGGTGTTTTTGTTCATCCCCTCACACATGGATGGTGATGGTGCCTCGCCCAAATGAACAGGCAAACACTAGCATCCATCTCCTGTCTACATCGTAATCTAGACACCTGGCAGCAGGCAGAGTGTGGGGAAGGGGGCAAGGACAGCTGAGTTCTTACTCTAGCCGGTAGCATTTCCCTGACCTTGGTTCTTGTTTGTCAAAGCTCGGCAGAGGCATTGAGGGAGAGTAGAGGAGGGAAGGAAGGAGGGAGGGAAATAGGGAGGAGGGCAGAAGGGAAGAAAGCAGGAGGAGGAGAAGGGAGAAGGACGCGGAAGCATAGCTTATAGCCCTAAAGGGTTCAGGGGAGTATTAGCCTTCCTCAATTTAAAGGCAGAGCTGAGAAAGGGCACAGACATAGTTATCTTCTTGGCTTTTGACAAAGTCTCTCAGCTATATCTGATTCCTGTACCCCAAGGACATCTGAGAATGAGCCGGAGATGGTGGCTGCATGTGTGACTGTAATAAGGACAGTTGCGTATTTGGACAGAGGCAAAGGAAGCACAAAGTATAGTCCTCTGGGTGTGCTCTATTGCTAGACCTCAATCGAACACAGGAAATGGCGCTAGCCACAAGGACACCATCAATACCAAGACAGACACGGGACTTGGGGTTTGGTGTAACTTAGGACCACAGGAAAGCTTGATGGCTCTCTTGGCAGACAGCAGAGGAGGCTGCCGTTATCTTTCTCTGTTTCTAGCCCACATTTAAGCAAAGAGAGTCTTAGCCTTCTTCTTAGTTTACTGATGGAGCAGTACAAGGAACTCTTCTGAGAAGCAGAGGTTAGGCTAAGCCCAAGGCTAGACACACAAATTTGTGGATGCATGTGCCTGGGCATGCATCTTGGATATTAGTTTGCTTTGGGTTGTTGTACTAAACACGGTGACCTAATGTAATTTGGGAAGCAAAGGGTTTATTTCAGTTTACAGTTTGGAGTCTAACCCAAAGGGAGAGGACAAGAACCTGGAGGCAGGAACTAAAGGAGAGACTATGGAAGAGTATTGCTTTATTGGTTTGCTCCCTGGCTTGCTCAGATTGCTCTTATACAACTCAAAGCCATTTGCCTGGGGGTAGGTGTCATCACTCAGGGTGGGCTGGGCACTCCTATACTAATCATTAATCAGGAAACTGCCCAACAGGCTTGCCTGAAGACTAATCTGTTGGAAGTATGTATGTATGTATGTATGTATGTATGTATGTATGTATGTATGTATTCATTCATTTATTTATTGTGGAGGTTTCCTCCTCCCAGATGACCATAAAACTGACCAGCACAAGGGCAAATGGCAATGTGTTCAAAAGGAACTGCTCCTCAGAGCCAAGGATTTCAGCGTTGTCGTTGTCGTCGTCGTCGTCGTCGTCGTCGTCGTCGTTGTTGGACAGTGAAAGACGCCCTGGTTCCCAGTTGAGGAGGCTAAACCTCCAGGCCTTTAGGTACCTCATTATAATGCAGATCTGTCTTGAGCCTATTGAGCTATGGTCAAGTCCTCTACCTGTTAAGGGGTTTGGGGAGTTGCCCCTACATTACTGAGGGTAACAAATCTATGGAGAGCTGAGGGCTACTGACTGACCTGGTTTCCTGGGCGTCAGGCGAAGCACCTACCATCCCTTCAGGGTCTCCAGTGTTCAAACCTCCTCAGCCGGGAACCAGGGCATCTTTCACTGTCCCACAGTTGTGATGTGTTTTTTAAGTGTGGAGATATCGTGTCCAAAGACAGGCAACTTGGTAGCAACACTCAGAGATGCATAAGATGCGTATTGCTGGACTATGAAGTCTTTGGCTCAATGGTGCTGTTTCAGGAGGCCTTAGAGGGTCTGGCACTACATGAACTTTCCAAGTGAGTAGGTTGAGATGTTTTTGCATTCATAAAGAGCCCACAGACTGTTGGCAATCAACTGCTGGGCATAATCATGGTAGCCGAAGCCTATGGTTGGTAGGTTGTGGTTATCTTGGGGACAGTAATCATTGGGATCCAGGGGCCTCTGATGGGGATTTTCTGGGGGCTACAGGAAAATGCATGAACAGCTCCCCACCCCCTCCCACTCCAGTCTCCATGTCACCATCTATTAAATATAAGAGAAATACCTCACTTCAGTTTTGAAGACAAAAATCCTTTTATCCACTGAAACCCCACTTCAGGTCTCGAGGTGAACATTTATGCTAGCCTGTTGCCCACATTAGCTCCCTGGGTACCTGGGTTATCTCCAAGTAGCCCATTTGCTGCTGAGGGAATGTTTGGTGGGAGCAATAATGGCCAGGAGACCTGTGGAAGCATTAGCCATTCTCTAGACCTTCATTCAAAGGTAGTGGGGAAGAACAGAGGGGCATCTTTTATATTCCAGGGAAGACAACGGCCCCTGGCCTTGGGTAAAGTTGTCTCTGCTCTGATGTACCTTTAAGAGGGTCTTGCAGAGGATGTGCCAGCTGACAGGTCCTTTTCGGTGTTTTTAGACACAGATGACTCATGGCTTCCCAGTGTTGAAAGAAAGCAGGGCACCAGCTCCCGGCTGTTCTTTCAGGAAAGAACGTCCTCCTTTTTATGTCAGGTGCAGGGCAGGGTGGAGCTGGTTGTTTAGACAAAGGCTGTTTTCCTTTGTTCCTTGGTAACAGAACCATAGTTTGCTCAGCAGCAACGTATGCGAACTCCAGGGATAAATTGTGCTTACACCAAGGTAACTAGAGTAATTCTGCTTTCCTTCACAATTGACTGATACCTTGTGACATGGTTCTGAGCAAATAACTGTAAGAAAAATCACAGTTCAGGGATACTGCGAAGTACTTACTTGTATAAGACAGTGGCCCACAAGAACATAGAGCCCGCTTTCCTTTCCCTGTTTCCAGTTTTGGATATTAACAGGGATGACTGATTTCCGAAGTGTGAGATCATGAGGCAGCAAAAGCTAGGAGAACGGTGTTAGGCTAAGGATTATGTAATTGGAAAGTCGTTGCTGGTTTTCTTAAACAGGTTAGTGGAACCCACAACTGCCCACCTACAGATAACCTGTGAAGTAAAAGATAAGTGTATTCATGGTAAAGGCCGCTGTCAGGCAGGTTTTTCAGCTGTACTAAAATACGTCTTCATCACTGCTCTATATTAATGATTGAAATTGGACACCAGAGGTGTGAATATGCTGAGCATGCGTATGACAAATTCCACCAGGGGGTGAATACAACTCATTATAAGCTGAATGGAGCACTGAACTTTCTGACGCTGCACCTCCTGGTATACTGATCCGTGAGCCAATGACTTTAGTGTGAGTGCAGGTGTCCAGAGATGCTAGTGTTCATCTTGACTGTAATCTGGGGCATCAGTCTCCTCTCTTTATAAAGGAATCAGGAAAGACTGAATTAGACTCAAGGTCTTCTGACATTCAGTTGCCGTTGCTTCAGGACAATGGTTCGGATTACTTTTATTTGTCACTGAAAACCTTCATGCCTTAAAATCTATAAAATTCTTTTTTTTAAAAAAAAAATAAAATGTTTTTAATACGAACTAACATTTTACTTCAACAGAAAGAGAAATGAATCGGAGTTTAAAAGGTTTCTACTGTTTATTAAAAACTTTAATAAGTGTATATTACATCTATATAATTTTAATTGATCCTTTGTGGAGAATTTAGAGCTTCTCCCTCTAGCAGTGTTTATGTTGAGAAACAACAAGCTAGATGGATCTTTAAGATTTCTTCCAGAACTAACATTCTGATTCTAAGTAGGAAATGCATTGGAGTGCTTTGCCAACACAGCCAAAATGGAGGTCTCCACTGGTGGAGGTCTCATCTTCGGGAGCCATGGCAGTAGCATTCACATCAAGAATTAAGTGAGAATCCATCCCATCTGGCTTCCTGAATTTTTTGAAAGCCATCCATTGACTTTGGTGGAGGGGGGTTCTATTTGCAACATCATGCTTCATTTATAACCATGAATGAAGACAAGAACATGATGTTCTTTGGGAATCAGACAGAAAGCTCCAAGTTGAGAAGCCTGTGAGATCCTAGCCTGTGTCGAACCTTTTCTGTGGCTCATTCTTGATTCAGTAGAACAGGCTGAATGGCTGAGAATCACATTGTCTAGAGATCAAGAACTATTTAGCCAGTTCTGCTATAGTCCCTGCACTGCATGGAGATATAGTGCTGTTTTTCCAGGATGTCTATGTACCCATAGTCTAGAACAGTTGTTATTATAACATGCAAATCCCAGGTTCTTTTGGACAGAAGAAAAGTATCTGACACATAAATGCATAGACATAATAATTTTCCTCTGGAGTGGGACTGCTCTCTGATTTGATTAAAGCAGGCATGATTAGCCCATATCAATGACTATTGAAGCTTCTCCCTTTCAGTGTGGCCTCAGAGAGCCTTTCAAATTGAATTGTCTTGACATAAAACCACAGCTGAGTTTTGGAAATGGAGCCCAATGTCCTCAATGCATTTCAGAGAAATCCTAGGACTATCTTTCTTTAAATATAGAAAGCCAGGAATTCAGCACGTCATGATTTTTTACCACAGATCCAGCTATCTGCAGCCAGCCAATCTGGAGTTCCACTGAATGATCTGCATGTTTAACCAAGGACAGCTACTCTGTAGAGGAGAAGTTGCCATTTTTGCCCTTATTTAGGTTTGCAAAAGGATTGAGCATCCTCCAAAGCTTCATGGGATGGCAGCATGTCCCCAGCATAATAGTTGGTGATTCAAAGAAATGATTAAGTAATGGGAAAGCCACTCTCCGAAAGGGTTAATATAGTGCTCAAAAGTCTGGATTAATTCACTCACAAATGGACTATTACAAAAGAATGAGTCTAGCCTTTCTTGGTCTATTCCTTGTTCACACACACACCCATTGGGCATGTGGCCATTTTCCTTTCTACTTCTCTGCTGTGTTGTGACACAGCCAAGGGGGTCCTTGCCAAACATCTGCCAAGCTGTTTGGACTTTCCAGCCACCTGAATCACGAGCCAAACAAACTTCTTTTCTCTATTCATTACTCACGTACATGAGTTTTGTTATAGCAACACAATAAAACTGAGACATCTGGTCTTACTCTCACTAAGGAGATGGAACAAGGAGGCAAGGCTGCCCAGGTACCTATGCTGTGCCCAGTGAGAATGAGGGCTACCTTACGAGGCAAAGGGAGAGGGAGAAGAAATAAAACAAGTCTCAAAGAGTACGAAGAGCAACAGAAAGTCAGCCCAGCCCTCTTCCACAAAGGAAAAGACTACTAGATACTAAAGCTGATGCCAATGAAAACAAAAGGACATAGGAGAAAGGAAGAAGATTCCCTCCAAGTTCACACAAAGTCTTATGTTTACAAGATCTATAAACCACTAGATTCTGCTTTTGATTAAAATTTTAAAAAAATACAAAGTCAAGTAGACCAGATAGAGTCTTCAAAGTCTAGTTTCGTTTGCAAAAAGATAGGCAGCAATGCAAAACCTAGAATTTTCAGGAAGGTCAACTAAGTCAAAACAAAAACAAAAACGAAAACAAACCTGGGCTCATAGATTAAGAAATACAGTGGTGATAATGAAAAGGTTCTAAAGGTACAGAGTGCACTGGAGGTTTTGAACTTTCACTAGCTCACAAAAACACACAATATGTGCTCTAATGTGGTCGCAGCCACCGAGTGCTATGGAGCTGACCATGCCAACTCAGATGTGAGTATGTTTATGAATGACAGTGGAAGATGGCACTAGCTTGTGGTGGGTGGTGTGTCTTATTACAAAGAACCTCATTGCCACATGTTTCCATGGATTTGGTAGGTTAGCTATTGTTGTTTTTAATCCTTTTTCAAATTTACATTTATTTAATTTGCATGTGACAGAGGGCACATATGCCAGTGTGTGTTTCTGTTTGTAGACGTTTCTTTTTATATATTTTCTGCTCTCCAAAGAGTTAGAATAATACATATATAAATATATGTATATACATACATAGAATATATACATATATATGTTCTAGCTCTCTGGAGAGAGAAAAAGAGTGTGTGTTTGTGTGGTGTATGTATGATGTATGTGGGGTGTTTGTATGTATGTATGTATGTATGTATGTATGTATGTGTAGAGACTAGAGGCATATACAAGCAGGAAACAGGTAGGGATAGAGAGAGAAACAGAGAGAAACTGATTTATTTTAAACAATTTTCTTGAATAATCAAGGAGGCTTAAAATTCCCAAATGTACAAGGTAGATTGGTAAGCTGAAAACCCACAAGCTCGCTCATTTTCTGGAAAGAATTCCCTCTTGCTTGTTGTCATTTTGTTCTATGCTGACCCTCAACTGATTGGATGAAGCTCAGATATATTAGCGAGGGAAATCTGCTTTAGATAAGTCTATCGTCTCAACTGTTAGTCCAATTCCCAGGATAGTGTGGACCTTTCCAACTTGGCTAGAATGAATCATCTCAATATTTAAGTTGTAATTGGAAATAAGGAGATGAGGTTACAGGATCGCAAAGTTTCCTCTTGGTGTTTCTAGGAATTTGAAGAGAAAGTCTTGAATGTGTCTTGGGACAAGGACAATCAAGTTTTCTAACCTTGGCATCTTGGTGGAGGGACACCACCAGAAACTACTGACCTTTGTCCCAGGGCCTCACAAAAGACATGGTTCCCTTCAGAGCTGTGGTCACACCCACAGTTCTACCACAAAGTACTTATTTCTTGGCAGTTCTAGCTTTGAACGTCTAGGGTACCACAGTTGCCTTGAGCTCTGTGATGATAAAGACACATGGAAAACGAGAGAGCCCCACACTTGGGGACTGTTTATCCCTTGGCTCTTGGATAGATCCACTTGCTGTCATTGCATATACTCTTGCTATGAAATCAGCTTTCCTCATGTGCGTCTTTATCCAAATGAACTGAAGGATTCCTTTAAAGCAGATGACCAAGAGCTTCAGAAAGGCTTGCTAACCATATGGCAAGCTTTTCTTTGAA
Organism: Rattus rattus; assembly: GCF_011064425.1. NCBI lineage: Eukaryota > Metazoa > Chordata > Mammalia > Rodentia > Muridae > Rattus > Rattus rattus. The sequence goes on from NC_046172.1 coordinate 10,047,271, forward strand.
GTTTGTTATCTGCCCTTAGATAAAAATACTTCAAAATTTCTCCTATTTCTGAAAACTTACATTTCCCCCACTCCTTCCTTGCAAGTGCGTACTTTCATCTTGCCCTTTATTAAGAGAGTGAAAATAATAACAGGGATATTTTTAACACCAGAGCAATACATTTGTTTGCCTCCTCTTCCTTCTGTGTCAGCACCGAATTCAATGGACTGTATCCCAGTGATTCATCTTGTTGGTTCTTGGAGAAGCATTTCCTAGTTCTTAAAAGTACTTTTGTACAGCAAAGGAAACAAGTGCTAGAGTGAAGAGACCCCCTGCAGAATGAGAAAAACCCTTTGTCAGGTGTGTATCTGACAGGGGTTAATAAAATCCCTAGAATATACTAAAATTAAAAACACTAGACACCCCCAAATCAAATCATGTGATCCATAAATAGACAAGTGAATTGGACAGGCAGGTCTCAAATGATGATATACAAATAGGCAATAAACATATGAAAAATGCTCAAGGCACTTAAATGTCAGAGAAATAGGTATCAAAACAATACCCTGGTCCCATCTTCCTCTAGTTAGAATGGCCATCATCAAAGAGATAAACAAGATGTAATGACAAAGGTATAGTGGGAAAAGAAGCCCACATACATTGCTAGTTTGGAAGTAAGTTAGTACATCCAGTATGGCAGTCAGTATGAAGTTTTCTCTGAGCCTAAAATTGGAGCTAACATATGGCCCAGATGTACCTTTTCTTGGTATCTAAGTCCTTGGACCAGAGATGCTAGTGTGTCCATGCTTATTGTTGTCCTGGTCATAATATTGAAGACATAGAACCAGCCTAGAAAGCCTTCAACAGATGAATTCATGAATAACATATTATAGTTTTGTTCAACAGAGTTTCATCCTGTCATTAAGAAAAAGGAAACCATGTCATCTATAGGGAAACACAACTGGAGACATTATGTTAAACAAATAAGCTGGACTCACAAAAGATAAATAACACATGTCTTATCTGGTACGTGGACACTTGATGCTACCCTTTCAAGATGTATATGAAATATGAGAGCAGAAGGAGGACTCTTTAGGAAGAGAAAGACGACAAGTGAGGGGACTATAAGAGGACAATAGGCTGAGTATGAGCAAAGCACATGCCAGCCTTGAATGAAAATGAGAGTCACATGTATCATGTACAATGAACCTAAGCTCAGAATACTGATCAAAACCCCTTCACCTTTCTGCTTCCGTGCTCCTGAGTTTTTCTGTGTCCTCTATACAACTGCAATAAAGAAAAGTTCAGTGTTTAGTCTCAACATAATCTTCTAACTTTATTTGTCCCCATACCTCCTAGGGGATGTCACCTAGGCTCATGACTTAATATTTAGAACTACCTATAGTTCACATTTTTATCAACAACTCAATTCAGATCTCTCTCCTCACACCAGGCTCACTGTCAACCTCCTGGTAGTGCTTTGTTAGGACCTTTCAGAAACAGACTGGATTAAATGTACAGGAGGTTTCTTGGGGAAAAATACCTATGAAGTGTAACAAGCAACCTAGGAGGTAGAAGCAAGATGAGCCTCCCGACTGAAAAGGGAGCCTGTTGCCATGGAAGGGACAGGGCTTGGAGGAGAAGGGGAAATGGGTCAGAAGAGTCTCAGACTACAGTAGCACAGTTCTAAAAAATACCTATGCTCCTGCCAGGGGGTCCTTAGCCAAAGTTATTGGCCAGAGTATTCCCCATATCTTGTAGGAATGAGCCTCTGGAGCAATCAGGGTCTAGGGGCAGACTATTGATAATGTAGTCTCATTGCAAAGTGTAGAATCTCTTCTCATAAATTTAGTTTGCTTCCTATAGCAAGAGATCTTGGTTTTACATGTTCACAAACTTCAAATTAGCTAATGGTCAACATTAGCTCTTGACCATCTGATAGACATGTCAAACTTAAAACAAGAGAACTCTTTATTGTCCATACCATGTAGATGTTCTTAAGTTTGTTCTATATTTGTAAATGTTCTCAATTTTGTCCAGATACTATCCAGCTACTTATCCAGTTCTATCCAAGGGCGTAAAACTCATTCTAGGCTCAAGAATCTGATCTGAAGTTTGTTCTCCACACGTTATGTGCAGTCCACCTGTCAGTCCTGCTGGCCTTACTTCAGAAAGCTCAAATCTGTTTACTCTTCTCCATTTTTACTGTCGCCATCTCATCCCAAGCTTCCGTGCACTCTCATGTGCCATCCTCAATGGCATCTCCATTGTCACTCTTGTCAACTTCTAGCCACCTTCGTGACACTGAAAGCATCCTTTATAAAATCTCTTGGAACACCTTTTCTCCAGTGACCTTTTACTGAAAACCTACCAAACCCTGAGCACATTAGTATACCCTCCCCATGTCTTTCCACCCCATAAATATCAGCCCTACCAGAGCAGAAGCTTTGCTTATTCTCTTTAGTATAATTTCTGTTGCCCAACATAGACTTACACATGATAGTAGGAGCATATAGCTCATTTGTTGACTGTTAAGTAGGTGAATCTCTTTTGTACAAGGACCTCAGAACTGAACTATTAGGTGCTATTGATAGCTATGTTACATAGGAATATGTTTGAAGCACTTAATGGTGGTTTTGCCAAGGTGTGATGTTTTAATTCTTTTGGGCCGAGAAATCCAGAGATAGTCTACCAGTGCAGTAATGTCTGGAGTTCTGCAACACAGTGGCATTCAGATGATGTTCCTTTGTGTTTTCTTGAGTGCTCCCAAGCTCCCTAGTGGGCGCCTTCTATCCAGATGCATTTGTCTTTTTATGGTCCCAAGATGGCTGCTCTGCCATTCATACCACTAGCATCTGTGCTCCAGGTAGGAAAAACAGGTATGCCAAAGACAGATGTTGTAAATCGAATGAGTCTTGCTCTTTCAAGAGCTGTTGTACATTGACTTCCCAAGGATTCAGACTCTTCAAAGAAGTTTCGTGTGTAGAGGGGGAGTACTGTTATGATGAAGGTCCAGAGAAGGGAGTGGAAAGAAGTGATAGTGCAGAGGGGGATGTAGGGCCATGAATCCATCCCAACTTCATTGAAAATCTAGAGCTTGTGGGGAGGAGTCAGTTATGATAGACTCCATGCTGACAAGTCATTGAAGGCCAATAAGTAGGTGATTTCTTTAGCCAAGGCAACCATATAGGTGTTAACACCCGAAGACTGTTAGCAGTATTCTCAACAGGTGAGGCCACAAGCCGTTCATTCCTGAACCTCAGCATCACAAAAGCACCACACAGGCTTTCCTGAAGATTTTACAAAGCAACACTTAATTGTATCTTAATGATCAGAGCCATGACATGCAGCTGTCTTTAGCTACAAGGCAGCTGGGATGTGTGGATTTTAGCTGGGCATATTGCCACTCCGAATAAAACAAAGGTTCCATTAATAAGAAAAGGAGGTAGAATGTTTAGGACATGTAGGCAGGCCACCAGCAGTCTTTGGCAGATTGCCTGTTCTCTACTTCCTTGTCTCTCTTCCCTCTACTCTCCTCGTGCCTGAACATTAAAATAAATTAAACAAGCAAAGAAAGCAAACACATAAACAAAACAAACATGAATAAATCTCCTTCCTCCTTCATTAGCCAATAAACAAAAACTTATGAAAATCTCATTACAAAAGCACATACAAATTCACGCATATAGCTCTCGTGCAGAGGATGGCTACCACCATGCTCAGCATACTCTGGTCTTCACTGGGCCTAGAGGAGCCCATGTAGATGTGTAGCCTCTCTCCTTTTGGAAATTCACAAATAGAACAAGGAAACTGACCTTCATATAAAATAACCTGAGAGAAAACCAACACCTAACTAGCGTGAGGGGATGGAGGGCGGGGTGTTCTCTGAACAAAGGGGACTGAAGCAGATATACACTCTTGTCTGTGGCAAAGCTTCATAAAAGCCTGGAGAAACCAATAAGTGCTGGAGACATCATGTTGAAGTGAAAAGACTAGATATTTTCTAGGAGCTGGGTGGGCAGGGAGCCAGTGACTCTGAGCTTGAGAGGGTGAGCATTGAGCAGTAAGAATTAAAGTGGAGGGAAGCAGCTTGAGGGACAAGGCCAGGCAAACGCAGCCGACAATAGAAAAGGAGCCATAGTCCTTTAAGTGGCTCTTGACTCTCACAGCCCAGTCTAGAGGTGCTGAGCAGGCCTCCACGCTGTGGTAAATATGGCATCTGACATTGCTGGAGGAGGGAGAAAAAGCCAGGAGACTGAGCCAGTAGCAGGTGAGCAATGCCTATGAATGAATTTCCACAAATAGCCCTTTCCTAATAGTCTAGACAGGAAATGGAGAAGAGTGCTCGGTGGAAAATATCAATTGTGCCCTCACAACCAGATGCTCTGGTAACATGAAAGCCGCAGCACTTGGAGATGCTGAGAGTGGGCATAGCAGGGAGGAAATGGCAGTGAGTCTGACAGCTCGAGCATGGACCAAAGGTATGGCCACTACTTCTCTAAGCTTGCTTTTCTCATCATTCTCATGAGATGCAGAGGATCCTGTCACCTGCCTCTTCAATGACTACTCACTGTCTTCATCCTTTCCTGAAAATCCTGAGAGTATCATGGACTTTCTCTTGTTTAGTGAGGATGTATGCTGCAAAGGAAGTAGGTGCCAGTCCTGAACTCACAGAGCAGACAGCTAGTGATCTCTGTATATTAACTGACATGGCTCCATTCCGTTTGCTAGTGACATGGGCATATGATTTAACTCTGACCAGTGCAAGGACAAGACACGCCTTTGGGAAAGCTTCTGAAAAAGGATTTCGGCTTTAAGAATGATGAGTAAAGATTTCACACCTCTCATATCTTCTCGCTGACTTTGCTCTCACTCTCTGTAGATGAATTTTATCCTTGCCACCATAAGATAATCTTGCCAAGGACAAGACAACACAGCACAGACACACAAGGAGAGATGAAAAGAAATGAGAGCTGGATGCCAGGCACAGGTCACTCAAGTACCAACCCAGCACACCTGCACTTTGAAACGCCTCATCATGTAAGACAATGACTCCTTTGTCCATTACATAAAGTGCATGGAGATTTTTCTGTTATTTCCAGCTATGGCAAATCCAGTTTATAAAGAACTCATGACAAAAAAGGACCAAACACAATGGCATGGCCTGAGAATGTACCAACATACTAGGTCAGTATTCTATAATATAAATTTGAATATATATACAGACACACACACACACACAAAACATTGGGGTTTCATTTTGTTATAATCTTTTTCATAATTCCACTATGCATGGAAAAAATCCTTGAAAATTTTCCAGTCTTTGGCTCTGTCTGGGGGTCATCATCAATCTGGGCACTTATCCAGCCAATTCAGTGTTTGACCTGCTTCCTAATAACTTCCAACTGTTGGCCCCAAGTACCTCCCAGAGCATGCATCCCAGCCAGAACCCACAGCACGGGGCTTGGAACATAGAGACAGAGCTTTCAATTTTTGGCCTTAGAGCTATTCTTTCAGGAAAGCATCAAGGCCTCTTAAAAAGGAACATGTCTTTTAGAAAATAAGAGTTTAGGAAAATGGGTGCTTACTTTGCTTAGTGATTGGTTTCATGTCCACATTAGTGATCTCCAAAAGCAGCCTTGAATTTACAATTTCAAGACTATTGCTTGTCCAACTTGGAAATTAGTGCATGGACTCCAGATGAAACAATTGGACAACACAGAAGCAATGTACAGCATAAATATTCTTATTTCCTAACTACTTGTCAGCTATTTCCAGTGAGTAAATATTTACACATTTTCCTCTCCCCCTGCGGAAAGCAGTACTCACATATATGGACATAAATATTTTGGTGTATGTAAATATTTACTTGCACGCACAATATATTTCTTTTTTCTAGTCCCCCTTGTAAGTTCTTTAATAACAGAACAATTCCTGCTTACAAATAAGTTCTGATCTTGCAGTCCTCCTGGAATGTTCTGCAAAAGAGAGACATTGTATGGGAATGGTGAATTGCTGCTTAGCCAGAACAGTTGGGCTCAAGTTAGAATTTGGCTGTGTGATCCAGAGCAAGTTGCTTAGTCTTTCTGAGCCCTGAATCTCCTCATGTGTAAGTGAGGCTAACAGCAGCATCTACTGCGCAACATTGCTAAGAAGATGCAATGATTTCCGTATATGAAGTGCTTCAGACACAATCTAGCACATTGTCAACCTTAATAAATAATATTAAAATATTTTCCTGCTGTCAATCACTGGAAATAAGTATATAGCTCTTTTCTAGATGGTATTGTGGATACATCTTAATTTCATGTAAGTATCCCTTTTATATCATTCACAAAATTTCAAATGCTAACAATACAAGCAAATTGCTTCACACTGGCTTTTGATTATTTTCTACCCTCCACTGGGTGAGTGGCTATCAGTTTTAAGCATTTACTTTGTGTCAGCATTTTGTGCTACCAAAGATTATGTTGCATCTTGTTATGACAGTAACCTTATGAGGGAAATAATACTTGCGTCTCCATTTTTCAACCTGAAATTGAGATCCGGTGTACATAATTAATGTGTTTTCAGTTAAATAATGTGGAAGTGATGGAGGCGAGACTCGAACCCAGGTATTTTGAATGTGAAAGGTCCTGCTCTAAATCACTATGCCATTGTGGAGTTTTCAGTGTTTACACACAAGCATTCTGTGCAGGCAGGGATCAGAATGAATCAGCCACTTTCCTGCTCTTCGTCTCTCCCCTTCCCTGTTGTCAAGAAAATGGATTAGATTCAATTGTGCTTTCTGTCTCCTGGGGGGAAATATGCTGTTCACAAACCAACCAACGTGCCTCACTCCAATCCTTACAAGTGGCATATTGTAAAATGTGGTTGATTGGATTGTGCAAAACACACCACACCCCATTTTGGGGATTTGAGCCTGGATTCATTTTTATTACTCTTGTCTAGGTACAGAGTTTCTCTGCTCTGCCTCTGGTATTGCATTCATGTTGTTCAACTCCTCAAGATGCTATGTTGAGTTGAAACCTTGGGTTACAAGTGTATAGTCCTTGCTATCTGGACTCTCTCCCAAGATATCCTCCAAATTGATCTCCTTGTTAAAGAGGTTATCACATCTTGCAGTCATACTCTCTCTTGTTTAAAGTCTTCTCTTGTACTTGATCACCAGGCCTCTCAGCAATCATTAGACAAAGGTCATTGGAATTTCAGTTCTGCAAGATCTTGTAGTGTCTTTCTCTACATAGCTATAACCCAGAGGTCAGATAACTTTTGTTCTCACTGCTTACCTTATCACATATATCTATCAGAAACTGATGACTAGACAGACTGGAGTCTACTTGCTGCCAGCGGTCATGGCCAATCTACCCGGCCATGTCAATTGCCTTAGGCAGGTGGACTCTGCCTCTCTTTCCCTCTTTCAAATCACTCCAGGATCACAGAAGATGGGATTACAAGCAGAACCCTTGTTCAAAATGCAGGTTCTCAGCTTGCCAATTTCTCCACATAGAATGAGCTTCAACTAGAGTTCGAAGAAAGGTGAAACCAGTTACCCAACACAGTTCTCTCACACAGAACTTCTCTCAATCATATTTATGAATTTTTAGGTGGAAAACACACCTTCTTATTCCTTTGGGCTCTCTCTCTATATCTCTCTTACATGAAATCCATATTTCTGTTTGTGGACCAATTAGAAAAGGTGACCGATTGGTTCAGAGGGATTTTGAAGCAGCCCTACCATGCATTTAGTGTTCATGTGCATAATAACTGTTCAGTCCTTACAGACAAAGGGATGGGACTGTAAGTTATGGATCCAAAGTGAGAATTGGCAAAACAGATATGTGTTTAGAATTCTATGAGATCTGAGAAAAGCATCAAATAGAAAGGTTTCTAACCATGCTAGGAGATCTGTACTAGTTACTTTCTATGATGAAAATGCAGTACAGAAGCAAGTTAACATGGCAGAGTGGCATGGTCTGTGACAGTAGGAGCTTCTGGCACATTCACATCATGGCAATTCAGGAAGCAGAGAATAAGACTGGAAGTGGGGCTGGGTCATAATCCCCAAGGCCTGCTTCTAGTGCCCTCTTTCTGCCCTCTAGGCCCTCTAAGGTTCCACAACCTCCCCAAATAACACAATCAGTTGAAGACCAAGCATTCAAACATTAGCTTATGGGGTCATTTTATATTCAAACCATATCAAGGAGGATAGAAAAGTAGAGGGAAGAACAAGAAGATTATGTTCAAGGCTGGCATGGAACTTGAAGGACATTACCTCATGTTTCTACTGCTGCCTCAACAAATCACCCCTAAATGCAGTGGCTTGAAAACAGCATTTTATTTGCTAATCCTTCTTCGGTCAAAGCTGAGATCAGCTGGGTGACTCATCTGCTGACCTTTCTGGTAATCCCTCTTGTAGCTAAATTCAGTGGTGGCAATTTTTTCTGGAGACTGCATTCACCTGTTTTTTTCTTTCTCCAAGTGGTCTTAAGTCTCTCTGCCTCTCCGTAGAATGACACCATGTGTTCTTTCTAGCAAGGCAGCCAGTCTTGAATGGAGACCAGGAACACAAGAGCAGAAGCTATCAGGTAGTCTTAGGGGTTAGGCCCGGAACTGTCCGCTTGCTACCATCACTGCATTCTGCTGATTATACCTGGACGTGGAACCAGACCCGATTGAAAGAGAGTGGACTTTCCAAAGGCCTGCATATCCGGAGACTGGGCTCACTGGGGCAGATATATGATGGACCAGCTAAACGAAACCAAGAAAGGCACTGGGTAAAAGCAATATAAGCAAAGACACAAAAGCAGGTCAACACAAGCTTTGGGGTAAACTTATATACTTCAGCACTGCAGATGGGAAAGTTGCATGGGAAAGTGTGCAGGCAACAGTGAGTTTAACTGCTGGCTATGATCCCTGTGTGTTCTTCTTGTTTTTGTTTGTTTGTTTTGATTTGTGTTTTGTTTTGTTTGATTATTTGTTTGTTTTTTGACTTTTTTGCACCTTGACTTGCTGTCTGGAAGTGCTTTCTGGTTTGTTGAACTCCCATGTGTTCCAATCCAGGTTTTCTTTGACATGTAAACTTCTGGTTATTATGACAAAATATTTGAGGTCATCAACTCAAAGTGAGGAAGGATGTAGTTTAGATGACTGTTTTACATAGACATGACCAATCTGTGGGACCATAGGCCACATGTGACCTAAGACAGCTATGAATGTTGCTTAACACATTTGTACATGACACCTTACCACACTGTCAAAAAGTTAGAAACCTCTCAGTTTTAGAGATTTCAGTCAATGACTGATAGGTCCCTTTGCTATGGGATTGTGGCAAGACAGAACAGCATATGGGTGGGCATATGTGTTAAAGCAGAGCGTGTGGAAGCTGGTAAGCAGGCATAGTGTGGAGGCTGCAGTTCCAGTAGCTCCTTAAAGGACATGACCTCAATGATATAACTTTTAGTCACTCCGCTCCACATTCTAAGGGTTCCAACACTTTCCAGCAGCACCATAGTCTGATGACCCAGCCATTGGCATAAGAACCTTGGGGAGACATTGAGGATTGAAACTCTAACAATTGATCATAAGAATTTAAAGGTTGTGTAACTATTACTATCCAGTCACCAATGCTATTTCCTGTTTTCCCTGGTCAGTAAGGTAACGCAACATTCTAAGCTTCCTTTGTAGCTACAAAGATGGCCATGTCAACTGAGTTCTAGCGGAATGATGGCATGAAGGTGCTCAAGACCTTGTCCATATTCTAGTGTTTGAGCTTTCACATTCTTGCCCCTTTCCAATTGCCTGGAAATAGAGAACTCTAGCGAAGAATTTCAGGTTGAGGATGATGATGATGCGCAATGGAAAGCACCTGCGTTCTTGGATGACTGTATAAGCAGAAGTATTCAACACAATTAGGTTCATGGTGTCAGCTTGTCACAAAAGAATGAAACCATTTTTGTCACTGACAAACACGGAGTTGTGAAGGTCTATAAGTTATATCAGTCAGCATTACTTTAAGTAGCATGAGTAAAAACTGAGGAGGGAGAAAACTTATATCAACCTGAGGAGATAGGGGCTATGTGAGGGAGGAGGTTGAGAAGAGGGGAGATGAGTCATTGAGGCTTGAGTAGGGTCAGCCAGTATAGGAAGAAGTTTTTGAATGAAGTCATGATAATCTTCCTTTGTACAAGGTCCAATTTACCTGGAGGAACACTAGGAGCCTATTGTAGGTGGACTCACTGACACATTCCCATCTGAAACTGCATTGTACTTTTAGCTTTTTAAGGGCCTTTGACAGCTTGTAGACTTGGAAACTCTCCATAGAGAGTATATTGACGGGAAAGCAATGTAGTAGCTTTTTGGACATGTTCAAGGACCAGAACATCATATTAACATAAAACACTGTATATTTGGTTCTCTGTTGTAATCTGATTCTCCCAAGAAATCCTTCAAAGTCTCATGGACAGAATTCCCCCTCTCTTTGTTTTCCCTAAATGGACAAAATGAGGTTGAGTTGACATGAAAGATCTTATAGTTAAGTGCAAAAGACCCAGATTGCACATCTTCTAATTCTAGGCCATTTGTAAAGAAAATATAAGGAACATGTTGAGGCCATATCCATGTTCTACAGAACCACTCTAGTTTAAAGCTTCTGACTGGACAGCTCTGAAGGGTACTGCATCTCCTCCCCTTTCAGGACCTGTGTCTCTCAGCTTGCTCACTTGAGGGCTGGTTCCAGCACACTGGAAACTTTCTTAGTTCAACACAAGCACAATTTGGAAATGCCAAGGAATTATACAGGTCAGGTGCAATACAATTGTACTGGGGGACAAGATCTAGGAGTAAATATTCTACTCTCCCATCACCTTTCAGAGGTTCCCTCAAGGAACAAATGCCTGAGCCCCAGAAAATGTCTACAAGTCTTTAGTGCACTCCAAATTGACTTTCCTCCCTGGCCTAGCTCAGTCTCTAAGCAACCTCACCTCTGCTTTGCAGGATCATCTCCCAAATCTAACTGGCTGCACTTGTGCTGGTCTCAGTCTATCTCATGCTGTGCCCTTAGGCTAGGGCAGTAAGAACCTGGGAAAAGGAAGGTGTACTTTGGTTTCCTTTGTTCTTCCTCAACTGGCCCCAGACAACCTGTTCTAGCAGTGAGGAAGGATAATGGCCATGTGTTTCTTTTACTAGACATGTCCTGTCAGACTCTCTGTTCTGTCCCAGACAGTTGGTGGCCCCTGAGGGTCTGGACACTCCTATGCATTGGTGACTTTGCTCTGCTGCCCAGCTGGCAGCAGGAATGACAACGAGCAGCTTTGGTTCCAAACAGCAGCAGATGCTGCCAGCATACCAACTTCTGCCAGCAAATTGGGGGTTGGGACTGGGCAAGAAAAGTGTGATCACTTGCTCTGGCTGCCACAGTCCCCAGTATCCTCTATGTCCAATAGTCACCAGGGAGGCCAGGATGATAGAGATGTCAGCTCAGCATCGACTGCTTGTTGAGACAAGTTTAGGATGGCATGGTGCCACAGAGAGGAACAGAGGGACCTTCACCAGATGCCAAAGGGTCCATAGGCCCAGGTCTGATATGCTGAACCATGGTGGCCAGTTATGCAAAAATGCCACCTGTGGGCTCCTCCCCAGAACAGCTGTTTTTATTTATCTCAAATTCATTCATTCACCTACATAGTGATGTTCCTTATGTGTCTGGTGCTGTGCTATGAACTGGGTATGCAACAAGGAACAATGACTATATACTTTCCTGGTCGTTGGAATGTATAATATGGAATGGAGACATCGGTTGATCAAATCTTGTTGTTTTGGAGACAAGGGCTCTCTATGTAGCCCTGGATGACCTGAAATGTCCTATATAGACCAGACTGGCTTCAAATGCAAACATATCTGCCTGGCTCTATGCCTCCAAGAACTGTCATTAAGGCACACACTACCAATACCTGGTTTCATGAAAGCTAAAAACACCTCTAATCCTGTGACAGCAGGTGGCTTTTCTCTTACTCTATCTGAAACCCATGGATGTATCACAGTATGTTGTGGAGAACTGAGCTTGCACAGGTAATTCTAGCACATGAGACGTATAGGCAGGAGGATCAAGAGTTAAAGTCATCCTCATGTATATATTAAGTTCAATGCTAGCCTGGGCTATATAATACCTCATAACCAAACAAAGCCAAGTCAAACAAAGATACTGTTCTTTAGTGAGGTATAAGCTCCAGAGTTATGTAGACACAGCCCACACTTGTCAATAAGAATATAACATGCATAAATACCGTCAGTTATCCAATATCCAGCAGTTCTTCTCTGTAGGCCAAGGAGACATGGGTCAATCTGTGGTGACTCCTAGGAAGGTTATAGGAGTGTTCTTCAGGGGGTGGTGGCGGTGGCTTTTTACTTCCCTAACTTCATCTCATAGTCTGCTGCTCCTGGGTACGAGCAGGCAGGGTTTTTCAGAGGGCCTTTTCCTCTTTGGAGGCAGAGAAACAAGGTACAGGGTGGATAATCCCTCCAGCATCATATGTGTGCTCCTTGCCTGGGCTGCCATGTGTCTGGGAGTGGTGGGGTTGGGGCTTGGGCGTCCTGCCTGTCTCGGATAGGGCCCGATCCCAGCTTCAGTCATTGTCGGTCTCCAGAGTTATTCCAGCTCTGCTTCTTGCAGATACTATTTGGAGCAGCTCCCAAGCCATTAAAGCCTTCCTCCTGGGGAACTCCACAGCTGTGGGAGAGGAGGAGGAGAGGGGGTGGAACAGCAAGTTCAGATTCACTTCAAAGCAGAAGTGGAACAATCCCCGTTACATTATTAATCCCCCGAGCCATGTAAAGTTTCATCTGTTTTCTCTCAACGAGTTTTTACAAGCTATATTTCCTAAAAGCTGCAAGACCTACAACCAAATGGTATCTTTCACATGTGTGTGAAAAATCTTGGGATAACTCCTGGAGGGCAGAGGACAGGGCCACAGGTTCAAAGCTTGCTCTTGACACAAAAAGCTAGGTGTGTGAAAATGGGTGAGCCGCAATTCCTCTCTGGGCTGCCGAATCTGTAAGGGTTACCTGTGGCAGCAAAAACAGCAGTACTCAAAGTATCAGCAATAGTACAACGATAACAAATAGCACCACACATCTGGTGGGTGGCCAGGCTGAAAAACCATGCCTGGTCTTCAGAGTTCTGGTGTAAGATCAGGGGCTTGGCTGAAGCAATTCTGCTCCACCTATATAGCTTCATCTTTCTCCTCAGACCAACAATGGGCCAGGCGGGTGTAGTGATTTAAATATCCAGCCCATTCTTAGATTAACAGGCTAGAAACCATATCACCTAAATGGCAGGGCTGGGGGCTGGGGCCCTCTGGGGAGTATGTAGGTCAGGGGGTTCTACTTTCATGAGTGGACTCATGCTCTTTTCCCTAAGTGCTCATGGGAGTGATTTCACTGTGTTGTTGTTGTTGTTGCTGCTGCTGCTGCTGCTTCTCCTGCAATATGAGGATAATTTGCCTCTCCTGCCTTCCTTTCCTCTGCCATGATACAAAACAAGCTCAGAACAGAGGTTAGAGCTTCCATTTTGGACTTCTCCGTTTTCAGAGCTATAAGAGAGCTAGATTCCTATTTTTCTAGAAGACTCAGTCTCAAGTCTTCTGTCATATCAGCTCAAATGGTTGAAGACAACTCTTATAGGATATCAGAGGCATCATGAAGAAGGGGAAAGGCCCAGGGCCCTGCCATCAGCAGAAGAAAGTTCCATGACACGACTTACCTGAAGGGCGGGGAAATATGCTCCATCTACGACATGGTGCCTTCACTGTAAAGCGGGAGGATGAAGGTTGTGGAACCTGGGTGAAATTGGCCATATTCTCACCTATAAGAGAAGGAATTCCCCAGGTCACAAATTCCCCTGGTGCTTCCTGTTTATAAAGACAAATAATGACCTGGAAACCAAGAAGTGGAAAAGGTGCTAGTAGTGGTCAGCAAGCAAGAAATCAGTCTGTTCTCTCGTTATAAAGCATCTCTGACTGGAAGGTAGGAGCAAATAACAGTCAGTGACAAGGATACAGTTCTTTACATCTGCTTACTGTCCCCACACAGGGCAATTGCTTTGCACAAGCTCAGCATATGTGGCCATTGGGATAAAAAATCCAAGTCCTGCTCTGAATCCCTATACCTGTCCTGGCCTTCCTCATGCCAAGAAGGTGAGTGGACCTGAAGCAGAGGTCCAATGCTCAGCGCTTCTCTCTGTGTACATGTTTTCTGCTTTGGAGGTAAAAGAAGCAGCTTCCTGCCAGAGAATATGCAATTAAAAAAAAACAAATTATATCAGCAGGACTCTCTTTGCTGGAAGTGTGAACTTGATAGAAATCAGAAATGCAAATGGTATTCAAGTGCGGTTAAAACTTCCGCTTTCCAAAAGGGGGAAAATTAATTGCTTTTATACTTACCGTAGTGATAAGCCGGAGGCACATGCTATACACAGGGAACGGCATCCAGAAACCTTCCAAAAGGAGGAGGGAAGGAAGGCAATAAATCTCCCCTAGAATGCTTCATGGTCCTTGCTGCAGATGTGTATGGCATGTAATTGTCTAGCCATGCAGTCCAGGGACCTGCCGAAGAGTTTCAACTTCAACTGACTTGTGTAAGGAAGATCTCAGGAAGGTTGGGAGAATAGTCACATATGACAAAAGACGAGCTGAGGCACAGGTAGTTGCTACTAACCCAGCTTTGCTAGGGAAAGGTGCTAGCTTATGGGTTTTAGTTGACAGGATATCAGAAACCTCTCTACTTCCTAGAATGCATGTTCTGGCAAGAATGTCCCTCAAATCTTCAAATGTGAGCACCCCCATAGTTAGGCCTTGCAGGGAACGGCCAAGGATATGAGACTGCAAGTCTCTCAAGAATGCAGACAGATTGTCCTGGGATTGTCCATTTGTAGTTTTGTTTCTGGGCTATGTAGCTTGCTAAGTAGGCAACCCCGCTGACTCCTAAACGTGTCTAAGTGGTATATCATTAAACAAACCGTTTGCAAGCATCTACTGAGAGTGAAGGCACATGTTCCCCTTGATCTATCTACTCCACTCCCACGTCTCTACTAAACTGAAACGCATGCCTAGGTTTGCTAAGAGAACACATATAAAAATAGTCATAATAGTAAAAAAAGACGAAGAAAAAAAAAAGAAAAACCTGGAAACAATTCAAATGCCTATCTGCAGGAGAAGAGATAAATAAAGCATGTCATAGTTGCACAATGGAACAGTATTAGCAATGGAAACCAACAACCTCCAATTAGATGCAGCGATACAGATGACTCTCACAGTCTCGAGCAGGAGCAGTCACACACGAAGGAATCTGTACTGTATCATTCCACTGATGCAGCATGCTGAATCCGGTAGAATTAACATATGTGGTAGACAGCAGCACGTGGGCCACAGCTAGCCAGAAGCAGGGAAAGCGAGACAATGCGAGGTGATATCTGGTATCACAGTGCTTACCAATTGGATCTGAAGTGGTACCCCAAAGTCTCGGTTAGGAATGCTTGGTCCACAGCTGGTAGTGCTATTTGCAGAGGCTCTGGAAACATTAGGTGATGAGGCCCAGCTGGAGGAAGCATTTCACTGGAGTTTGCATCAGGTCCCCAGTCCCTTTCCCAGTCTGCTTCTTGTCTGCTGTGAAGGGAAGGAACTCCTTTGTTGTGTACTTCTGCTGTTATAGTCTTCAAGTGTATGGGGCCAAGCAACAATGGACAGAACCCCTTGAAACTGTGTGGCAGAATACTTTTCTCCTCACGCTCTTCAAATCAGGTGTTTTGTCACTCCAAAGAGGACATGGATCTGCTACAAGTTTGTGATCTAGGCGCAACCATACAGATAAACTGGACATGCAAAGTCAGATGTGTTGGGTTTGTAAAATCTTGTGAAACTTTTCCTTTGTGATTTCTGGCATTTCTGACTATTCAACCCACTCTGATATGGCCACAAACCTCCTCTCAGTCTCATTTCCTTCTCCCATTCCTGCCTTTGTTTCTTTTTTTTTTTCTCCATCTTTATTAAATTGGATATTTCTTATTTAGATTTCAAATGTTATTACCTTTCCCGGTTTCCAGGCCAACATCCCCCTAACTTCCCCTCCCATTCTATGTGGGTGTTCCCCTCCCCATCCTCTCTCCATTACCACCCTCTTAGTTAGGGTTTTCATTGCTGTGAAGAGATACCATGACCAAGGCAACTCTTATAAGGACAGCATGTGGGGCTGGCTTACAGGTTCAGAGGTTCAGTTCATTATCATCAAGGTGGGAGCATGCCTGCCTTTGTTTCTACTTGATACTTATTCCTGGGCTTAGGGAGGAGTCACAATGCTGCATAATTTCTATGTGCATCATTCTTTCTGTCCAAAAATTGTCTAGATTTTATGAGGTCCTGAGGGTAGAGTTCTGATGGTTAACAGTACCCTTATAAGAATAGAAAGAGGTGTTTGCCTACTGTAAGCAAGGTCCTGGGATCAGTCCCTAGCACCACAAGAAAAGAACTGGAAATTAGAGTCTCTCCCTCTTCCTCTCCCTTTCCCTCTCCCTCTCCCTCTCCCTCTCCCTCTCTTCCTCCTCTCCCCAGCCCCTCCTCTCTCTCTCTCTCTCTCTCTCTCTCTCTCTCTCTCTCTCTCTCTGTGTGTGTGTGTGTGTCTTTCTCTCTTTGGCCCTTTAAGTGCATTCACCCAGAATATGACCAAATTGGCACCCTGATCTTGGTTACCCAGACACTAAGAGCTTGAGAAATAAATATTTCTTCTTCAGTTTTCCACTCTGAGATCATTTGTTACAGTGAGCTAAAAACTAAGATGCTTGTCCAACTGAGGGTAGGCCACCTTTAAAGTCAGTCCCCATAGAGCTTTCCAGATACTGGACATCTCTGGATCTCTTCAAGGAGTTCCAATAAACCTGCTTTCAGATGCAAAAAACAAAAACAAAAACAAAACAAGATCATCTAGTCCAGTCATAAGTTTGGCTCAGTGTTTAGCTGCTAAGGCTTTAGGAATAACTTCAGGTTCCTGATTTGAGTACTTCAGAAACGCAATGGTTAATCAAAGTGGACCAACTGTGGCACAGACTCATTTCATTGCCGTTCTTTCTGTAGGTCCATACATACTCTCTCTTTCATAACCATCACATCAAGGCTGTGTGGCAGATCCATGGATCCATTCAACTGGCATTTCCTCCCATGGACCTGTGCACAGTTTTGGTTGCCTCACTAAGAGTCCATGAACCCCTAAAGACAGGATGTGGGACTCACTGGGATTTGAAGTCCTGGCCTTTTTGATTCTCACTCTTCTTACTTTGTTTCTCCCTTTTATTTCCTGGGCTCTGATCTGCTAAGCAATGTTGCCTCTATCATGGTCTAAGTGATGCTTCTTTCCAGTTCTGCCATGTTCCGTCAAATACCCATCAGTTTTACAACTATGCCCTGTCTCATATTAAAGGTAAAGGAACATTATAACATTAGTAAGTAGTCAGACTGTCTCAGAAAAGGGTACTGCTATAAATAAGGACTTCTAGAACGTTCACTCCCTCAGATTTCATATCTCTTTTCATTTAAAAACAAAAGAGAGACAATTTCATCTGTATGTGAAATCTTTAAAGGATAATCTTATAGAAAGAGAGAGGAGAAAGATAGTTACTAAAGGTTAGGAGGAGGAGGAGGAGGGTATGGGGAATGAAAAGATGTTGATCAAAGGGTACAAAGTTTTAGTCAAACTGGAGGAATAGCTTTTGGTGCTCTGTCACACTGCATCCTGACTATCGTTAATAAAAACATTGTGTATTTCAAAATTATTAAAAGAGATGTTTGACATTCTCATCACATAAGATGATAAATTGGAGAGGTGATAGATATGTTAATTAGCTTGATTGACTCTTTTTATATAGACATAGATCAAAACATCACATTGTAGCCCATAAACATACGAGATTATCTGTCACTTAATAATAAATAATAAAAATGAGATACTTTATCAAAGTTTAAGGTTCACAAAGTTTAAGATTCTCATTCAGAGACAAAAACAATCTAAAATGTGGAGATGCTAGCTAAATATCCATTAAACACATTGACTTTAGTCTTGAACATTCATCTAGGCTACATTTCCCAGCTGCCCTTGGGGTAAAGTATGGCCATATAATTGACTTTTGGCTGATTAGATATATTCAAATGTTATGTAAAGAACTTTCATGTTTGGCTCATACCTTTCACATGGTCTTTGGATCGATTTCTTCCATTGCTCATCCCTGCTGGCTGGACATTAATGTAACAGAGTGATGTTGGAGGAGTAAACAGTCTCAGCATAGCTGCCCACTAGTGACACCACGGAAGCTTAAAACAAAATGCTATGCCCATGTCCCATGTTCAGTCAATCAAGTTAGAATTTCTGATGTTAAAGAAACAGAGCTCCCCACTGGTTCTGAACCCTCAGTGACTGTATGAAGCTAAGTCCCTTCTGCCATATTATGGTTTGAATCTGAAATCTCTCCCATAAGCTCATATGTTGAAGGTTTGGTTCCCAACTGGTGATGCTACTTTGGGAGATTGTGGAAATGTTTGGATCTTGGAGGAACTAGGTCATTGGGGGTGAATTTGAAGGTCATACCAGACCCCGAAATACCTTTCCTGCTCTCTGCCTTCTGATTGCCCTGAGTTGAAGAACTTCTTCTACCTTCATGCCACCACGAAGTTCTGCCCAAGTGCATGGTCAAACAATCATGAACTTAACCTTTTGAAACTTTGAGCCCCAAATTATCCTTTTTTCCCTTAAGTTCTTTCCTCAGATCCTTTGGTTACAGCTGTGCAAAATAACAAGCACCTGCCTTAAACTGCACTTTTCCTGAAAAAGAAACAAAATTGCATCCTGTGACACCAGAGTTAGCTGTCCCATGACTAAAAAGAAAACTGGACAGCTCTGTACCGGTCAATAGGCTAGTCCTGTCATAACCAGCTCCTGGCTGACAAGAGACTGTTGGTAGAAACTGAGTAATGAGATTTACGTCAGGATAGGGGATATGGACTTCTACATGAGCATCTAGGAAGTACTTGCCAATCTAGATTCAGGAAAGGAAAAGAGATGACAGCAGTCTGGTAAAGAACAGATGCTCTTCTCAATTTTTCTGTTCCTAGGTGCTCAAGTAGGGGGTCTATATCCCTTTGTCCTGATGTAAACCTCATCACTCACTTCCTACCAACAGTCTCTTATCAGCCATCAAAGGCCCATGTCAATTTGTTCTGAGAGAGCAGGTATGAGTGTATTAAGGAGAGTTTGTTTGGGTGGGCTGATGCACACCAACTGCAGACTAAATCTGCCATCTTCCTGATTTAGGAGTCAGATCACTTGGATTGTAGTATCTTTCAACTGGATCGCAAAACCTTGGACTTATGTGACCCTGCTCCTCCATGCGGAGACATGTTTCACTTGAGTAAACATAGAATTTGGCTTGCTACAAAGGTTTTGTATTCTTGTAGTTTAAACAAGAATCATTGTTTAAGGATAACTACCAGGGAAGCCCACGAACTGGATGCTATTGGCTTGACGAATGAATTTTCTTTCATAACTGTAGTGACAATTTTGGAATTTTGGTTCCTTTAAAAAAATCACGGAAAATTTGTAAGAACATGTTTTCATTTTAATCCCAGGTGTGGATTATGGGGCTGTTTCAGAATGTTCACTGCAGCTGATTATGATTTGCCTCATGCTCTAGGAGAGGTATGATTTTGCCAGCTGCAGATAGTTTCTGCAACTGTGGTATTTGTAATTCTGGGAACTTTTAAGAGGGTATATAGACACTAGAGCCCCAGTAGTCAGGATTCATGGTTGTCCATGGGTTGTTGGTGGGTTATTGTTGGTCAGGGCTTGACAAATAGTTGTGTACAAAGAGATAAGAAGAAGAAATTAGATATCCTGATTGTGAAGATCAAACTTGCCCCAAGTAGTTAAAGACAGCAATATACAACAGCCATCACCTTCTTTTCCTGTGCCCTCTTTCCCACCAGCTCCTCCTCCTCCTTTTTTTTTTTTAACTTGTGGAAAGGGTTTACTTTGTGTTATATTTCCAGGTAACAGTACATCACCAAGGGAAGCCAGGGCAGGAACCTAGAGGCAGGAACTAAACCAAAAGCTACTTAATGGCTTGTTCCCCACAGCTAGCTTGGCTTACTTTTTTAAACAACCCAGGACCACCAGTCCAGGGTTGGCACTGGGCACAATGAACCGGGCCCTACCACATCATTCACCAGTTTTTTTCAAATGCACCACAGGCCAATCTAGTGGGATTCTTAGTTGAGGCGTTCTCTTCTCAGACAACTCCAGCTTGTGTCAAACTAACATAAAACTAGGAAACATACAACTCCAAGTCTCAGCCATCGACTGGCTCACAGGTGAACAAGCACATCCTGGGACTCAGGAAGGACTCTAGATTTTTGAGCTGGATGCTGGCCTTCAACACAGCTCTCAAGCTCTGGCCCAGAGATATACCTGACTGGATCAGATTCTCCCAAGAACTCCTTGGGCTCTCTTGTCTGTTCCCAAGGACTAGTGGATACAGAAGGAGTAGTCAAGACCTTTTGTTCTCATGGCCACTGGACATACATGTGGGCAGGAAGGGGTCAATGGGGTACCTCACCCCAATCTCTATCCCAACTCTGGAGCATTCAGAAGACAGATACCCACAGGCAAACAGACACATCGACATACCCCCTCACAAGGCATGGGCACAGATCCCCTTCATCCTTCTCAGGAACAGGAGAACATGGTATTCCTTAAGGATGCTGCTGAAACATCCTGGCACACGGTCAGAGATCTCACTTCGGTTGTGGGGTTCAAGAACTGTGTCAACCTCACACAGGAGACCCAGTCTGTCACCTAGACCTGCGCTGGCGCCTCATGCCACCTCAACCCTCAAGGATGGAGATGGATGGAAGCCAGGTAAGAAGGTGCCCAGCCAGGAACCTGGCAGGTGTAAACTCTCAGGAGAGGCCTGCACACTCCAGGTCCTGGGGCAGCACCCGGCCCTTCTTGCGGGCCTTCTGTAGCCATTGCTCAGCCCGAGCTGCCTTCTTCTTGCGCAGGTTCTGGCACCACATGTCCTGTCGCAGCTGCATCTTCTCCACCACATGCTCTGAACGCTTCTCCCACTTGTGCTTCTGCTGTGCCTGGAGCTTCTCTTTGCACTTCAGGGCCTCCTGCAGCAGGCGTTCATCGTCCCTGATCTCCACAGCCTCAACCTTGTACATACAGCACGTTGGTCTACTTCACCTTGGCCTCCAGCTCCTGGGCCTTGCCTGCATCCGGATCGCGAAGCTCTCCCAACCGGCCCTGTGGTGCGTGCAGATGGTCCAGCAGCTGCCTACAGTTCCTGCCTGTCAGTGGTGTCAAGTTCCCTTTCACCTTCTGCCACTTCTCCTTGTGCTGGGCCTTGCTGGCTGGCTCCTCTTCAGTCAGTTCCACCTTATTAAAGATCAGCCTTGATTCCTGCAGCTCCTTGCAGGCCATTTTGGAGGATGTCTTGACTGGTTCCTCCTTTTTCTCAGCCCCTGCAACCTGCTGCTTTGCCTAGAGAACCTTGCGCTTCCTCTTCTTCCGTTCCCTCTCCTGCTTTCTCTGCTGTCTTTTTTCTCGTGTGGCAGCAGACAGCTCCTTAGTGCTACCCTGGCCCCGGGCCATCTGGATCTTCTCTTGCAGCCGCTGTCTCAGGAAATCCAGTTCAAAGACAAAATCAGGCGCTGTGCCTCTGCTATCTTCGGGGGCCCCAGGAAGCTGGAGCTCTCTGTTTGGATACCCCTGGTCTCTTGGCCCTAGAAGAGGAAGACTTCTTGCCCGGGGTTTAGTCTTGTGCTTCATAGATTTCTGCTCCTGCTTCTGAGACTTACTTTGTGTTTCCTTCCTTTTTCTTTTTTTGGGGGCCAGCAGCTTCTGAGCCTTTTGTTCTGACAGCCCACTCGCTCCTCTGCCACTCAGGGTCTGGCTGCGTGCAGATCTTCTTGGCCAAGTCCTGCAGATAGGCATCCTTGGCCAGGAGAGAGGCCATGTTGGCAACCAGGGTTGGAACTACAATTGGAGGTTCCCGTGGCCGAGTGCCCAGCTCCTCCTTCTTAGCTTCTCTTTTCTTAGAACGTCCTCTTTCCTTTTCCTGGCCTTCTTTCCCCCATCTCCCTTGACCTCCTATGCTACATGTACATGAACATGCATGCGTACATATATGTATGTTTCTATACATATCTTCTTTCTCTTGTCTCTACCCTTCCTTTAACCATTCCCCTCACCCTTTCTCTACTGCCAACATTTTTGAGCAAAGCACAGTTTTCCACTTCTGTCACACCTCTAGAAACTGTGAGCAGCCAAGGTAGGGGTGATCATGGATTTGTTCATCATTCATTTATTTAGTATTGTTAGCATGGTGTACAAGATCAGGCAATGAGCTACAAGTGGGGGCAAAGAAGCAAATCGTTTGATCTTTGTAATGGAAAGTCTGCCCTGTGGAGGATGGAAGCGGAGTTGTTGATGAAGATGGTGGAATCTTTAAGAGTTAGCATCTGCTTCGCGTCTAGAAGAGAGTGTCTAATATCCCTGGGGAGCACATACTTTTGTCTGTGAGGAAAATCATCACTGAAGCCAGACATTTTAGTGGCTCTGAGGTAAATAGGGCCCCATGCTGTGGAGAAGGATCAGCAAACTGTCCATTGCTGAAGCCCCTAGAGGAAGAACTTAATGTGTGTGTGGCAAATGTCCACTGGGAGCGAGAAATCTCAAAGGAGAAAAATTGTAACTTGAACTCTTTTCGTTGATGGGGACTGGATGATTTTAGAGCACCCTGATGGACCAAGGGCATTGTGAGATTCAGGAGGCAAGGACCCAGTCCACAAAGGGGAAGAGAGTACAATGCCAAGTTATCTGAATTAGACACCTCACTTGATCCCGTCCTCTGAAACTTCAGGTGTGCCCTGGGGACATTACTTACTCATGAGGTGATCTTCTGTCCTGACATTTTTAAAAGTGAGTTTAGAGGCTGGAAAGATGGTTCAGTGTTTGAAGTGCTTGCTATGCAAGCAAAAAAGCCTGAGTTCAGCCCTAGCACCTAGTGTCGTCAGTACATACCTGTACTCTTTTGTATTGGGGGAAGCAGAGATAAATACATTTTTGGAACCTCTGGCCTGCTAGCCTAACTAAATCAGCAACTCAAAGTCCAGTGAGATACTTTTGTCTCAAAAAAATCATTTAGAGAGTGACTGAGGAAGGCACCCAACATTGATCTCTGGCCTTCACACACATGCATGCACGCTACATGTACATGAACATGCATGCATACATATAGTACCCCCACTCCCACCCTCAACAATATAGTATACTGAGGAATCCAGGCTTTCTGTTGTCTTGGACTACCACAGACAAGGGAAACTCCTGAATTGTTTTTCTTCCCCTCCCACCCCTTCTGCATGTCTTAAACCAGGCAATCTCAGCATTTTCCTTCTTCGTGGGTGATGATATTATTGACATTACACACACACACATACACACACACATACACACACACACACACACACACACACACAGACGCAAGTAAAACACACACAAAGAAAGGTACATAGTCCGTGAACATTTTAGCTCAGAAAATTATTACAGAGCAAGAATCACTCACTCAGGTAAAGACCTATCTCTGAAGCCCCAAGGTCTCCTTCATGCCGTCTTCTACTCGCACCCTTCCCTGAACTCAGCACATCTTTTTCTAATACCGTGTTTTCCCTTTGTCTGCTTCTGAGATATGCGCATCAATAGATGCCTGTGGACTCTTTGATATCTGGCTTCTTTTACTCAGCATGATGTGTGTGAGATAGATAGACGCTGCTGCTCCTTTGCTATTCCATGCATATGTATATGCCCTGGTTCTTTTCTCTACTTTGCTCTCAATGGACATAGGTTACTTCTGCTTTGGCTGCACCCAATCAAGCTGCAGTGAGGACTCTGGAATACGTTTTCAGTGCATTTGAGAACTGTTTGCTGAGTGATGGGAACTGGACCATAACTGAAAAAAATGTTCCTTGGATTTGCAGGCTCCTTGACCAAGTGAGCTCAGGCACCTCTTTGACTTATTATGGGATGAAGGCAAACAGAAAAGGGAAGTAGCAGGTGTTAGAGAAAATACGTTGCAAGTTGAAACATTGGAATTCAAGAAGGTTGATCATCGAAAGAGACATACTTCAGACTAAGCTGTCAAATAATACATTTTGTCCCACACTGTGCTGGAGTCAGAATAAGTGAAGGCAGAATCATAGACATATATGAAATTGTGAAAGAATAAGATAATAAAGAACAGAAAAGCCGCCCCCCAACCCATGACAGTATTACAAGTAGCATTTTCCCTGGTCCCTTCAGAGTAATGTATGGCACTTTGGTTTGAAGTTAGGCTTGTATGCATTTACCCTGGCCCCTTTTCCATGTTCAGACATAACTGTGCTCCACCCACTCATCCACTGAGGCATAGTTTGCTCCACTCAGTTCAGACATCCCTCTCCCTATAGCCAACACCTCGCTTCTTCCTCCTGCAGTCACTTATAGATTGTTCCATGGTGATCCCCTCACTGGCTTTGCTTTAAGCCATTTCCAACTCTATACTCTGGCATTCATTCACTCATTTAACAATGACTATGATAGGCACCCAGGGAAAGGACTGGTACTTCGCTTCCAAGCCGGAATCTAAGAGGAAATTCAACCTAAGAGGAAACATGAGAACGCCATTGAACTCCCTACTATACATCATGGCTCTCATGAAAATTTGCTTTCTGAATGGTTCCCCAGCCATTCTCTTTCTCCACTTTGGAGCCCCTCTTTGAAAACCAGGACAGTAAAAATCATTTCAGAGGCAGTGAACCCCACAGTGTGGAACCACTGATAGGTACACTGCTCCTGAAGGTAGTAGGTAGCCCGGCTTTTTCCTTCATTCATCAGTAGAAGAAGAAATCTTTTAGAGGTTCCAGAAGAATGAAGGTGAGTGTTCTGTTCTCTCTGTTGTTTGCCTCCCAGGGATTCCAGTCTGGCATCAGAAGGCTGGAAACTCAAACATGACCAAGGAGAGAGGTGGGAGCAGTTCTAATCGGCTTAAAGCAGTGTAGATGCCGCCCACAATCTGGCTGCAGAGGAGACATTGCTTCCCATGTGAAAGTCAGGGATCCTTTTGATTCACAGAAGGCAGATGTGCACAGATGCTCACAGGGAATGGTTAGCATGACCTGGTTTGTAGGTGTGGAGGAGAGGCAGTAAAGAACAACAGAATCTGGCATTTCCTTTTTGTTCTCTCTGCACCCACCCCTGAGCCTAGCCAACTCTGACTAAGTCTTCACCTAGGAATCCTTCTCTCACCTGTGTATTTCTGGTGGAAGAGGGTAAGAAATGAATGGATATTAGTTTCTCTTCTCCATAACAAATAGTTGGGTGAAAGCTTAAAATGAAGAATTACTATGTTGGCTCACAGTTTCAAAGGGTTCAGTCCATAGTTTCAGGCACCATTGTGCCTGCATATGCTGAAGCGGAACAGAGTGGTGGAAGGAGATGATGGATGAGCATACATGCTCATTTCATGGTCACCAGAGTAAGGGTGACACAACAGATAGTCCTCAAGGACAGGTCTCCAGTAATTCACTTTGTCTAGCTAGTCCTTGCCTCTTAAAACTTCCAGAATCTTCTTAGCAGTACCACCAACTGGGAAGCAAGCCCCCAGTACATAAGCCTTTTTCAGAGTGCTCATACCTAAATCACAGATCCGTGTGCACAATGAATGCCTATGTATGCACAAGCAAGCCTGTATTGGTGCTTAGTCAGAGGGACTGAAGAGTAGGTAAATTACTGAGCCCTGGTCCCTTGTTTCTCTAAGCTAAACTGACATCCAGAGAGGTGATGTGCACTGCTTAGTCCCTTAAGTCCTTACAATAGTAGTGATCAATCTTGTTTGCTAGAATTATCTGGCGGAGTGTTTAAGAAGCAAAAAGTCTGGGTCCCTCGCTTAGGGATCGTCATCATGTATTTCAGCTTCTTTTATGGACAGTCAAGACTGAGGGTAACTGGCCAAAAGTCTGATGCCCAGGCTGCCCCACCCCCCAGTCATGATTATGGAGAGTGGAGACACAGAATTTATGATCTGGGTCCAAAGACTCACATTCCCTCCTGACTCACTCAGAAGAGCCTGGCTCCCAGTGCCGAGTAGACAGCCCAGACTGTTCCAAACATCCTTTGTGAAAACCCTTTAAAATGCCTCTCCAAGAGACCATCTTTGGAGGGTGTGACGCTCCTGGGAGTTGGGGAGGTAGTAGCATGGGATGTGGGAGTGCAGAGGGAAGGGTATTGGCAAGGTACTTCTTTCCAAATGGTCCCTTAAGGAAAGACACAGGACACAGGACTAGGACTAGGGTTGAGGAGAAGACAGCAAGTGCGATTACTGACTCCCTCACCCATGGATTAAAGTTCATTGCTTCTGATTCATTCCCTCGGGACAAGGAGATAGACTCTTCAGGGAAAAACAGGCAATAGCCCCCCTCCTGGTCCTTTAGGCTGGGACAATGATCCGATGTCCCTTTCTCTGTTGCCCTGCGGTCACCTTTCTCTGTTCCTATCTAATCTGTGTTTGCTTACATTCTCACTCTTAGACTCTGGACAGTATATAGGTTGTGCACTGTGCAATCCCCCCTCCTCCCAACCCCTGCTGTGTTTTCACTGCCTCCCCCACTCCCTCACCCCACAGATCTCTTCTTTTTACTTAATTTCCTGCAAGTTCCTCTTCCCTGACTGCCTCAAGAGAGAAGAAACCTGGCCTATGTAGGTTCTGACCCACATCCATCACCCTTGGCAGGGTGGGGCAGGGCCAGGGCCAGGTGTCTACTTCTCATGAGAGGCAAGGGGCCCCCTTTCCAAGTGAGCTGCCCTAAAGAGTTCACAAGCCCCCAATCTCTTGCTCACCACAGTTTTGCCTTGCCAGATGGAAATTGTTCTCTAGGTTCACCAAAAGGCCAGAGACGCTGTTTCATAAATAAGCTTAGCTCTACTTTTGTGTATTTCCTTTAACTTGGCAGGCTCCCCCGCCCCCAGTACCATTTTGCTGGCACTTCATAAATACCTCCTTATGGCCCCCTTGCACAGCTCACAGCCTTGAGCACTTTTGAAAAAAAGCAAACCTCTGTGCTCTTCCCACTCAATCCTACACTATAGGCAGTGGCCATTTCTGTGGGAAAGAAAATTGAGGATTAGAGAACAGGTCTGTAGCAGAATCGGATTTGAACTGAAGTCTGCGGGTCCCCTAGCTGGGCTTCCTAGATTTTTGCTCCCACGGAGCCCTCTCAGGCCCCTCCCTTCTCCTTTACCTGCTCCTTTCAGAATCTGCACCAGGGTTTACTGCTTCTTCCCCAGTGGAGTGCCAGGCTGGGATCCCTGCCTTTCCTCTTGGACCCCACCTCACATTGGTCCCCTGGACTCTTACGAGCCACTCTTCACCTCACAGTACAGCCTGATTCACCACAGCCTGGGCACCTGCAATGGTGGAATATGTCTACAGGTTGGCATTCTCGATGGATACATTCCTTGTATCTCACAGGCAAGTCCTGAGTATGCAGCATCTTCCCCTTTCTTCCTGCGCCTGCCAGGCCCCATCATACAGATATTCACGTGATTTAGGCCACAACATCCCATTTAGCTACACACCAGCCATTGGTCACAAAATTCCCCATAGCTTGAGTGGGTCTTAACGAAACCTCATCAACAATGCAAGGCCTAGCGGCTACTGGCCTCCCCTCCATGTCCGGCCTCCCCCTGCCTTCCCCTCCTCCCTCAGCCCTCAGGGACCACAATGAGGAAATTGTCCTGTAATCGCATTTTACATGCACGTGGATCGAGTCACTTCTCTCATCTGGTTATCTTTGGAAACACTGGGAGGGAAGAGGATATTAAAGAAAATCCTCCTCTGCTTCCATCTTGAAAAAAAAAAAGGCAGCCCATTTTGAGTCACTACCTTATCTTTAAAGAAACCCGACATGGAAAAGGCAGGGCGATACCATCTATGACTTCATCAGCTTGTCCTCTGAAGTTGTTTTAAGCTTTCCCTTCCCCCTATAGGCCCCTTCATTTCCTGTTTTCAATCTCTAATAGCAAGGAATACACAGGCTCTCAGAGCTAAGTGAGCCTTGGTAGTTGTGGGAGGCAGGGGTGGGGGTGGGGGTGCTGCTTCAGCGCAGGAAGCTGACCAGAGAGGAAGCTTTTAAAATCCAAACTGGAATCTGGCCGCAAGTTAGGAAATTGTTTGAATTCACATTTTATTTTTACCTTCACTTTGTGGTCAGTGGCTCTGCATGCTTTGTGGTCTCAGAAGAGCTGCTGATTGGAAAGACCTTAACTGCAATTTGAAAACTCCAAAGGTTTCAAGTGAAAAGGAAAGGAAGACGTTTGAATTTCATAACAGGAATTTTCAGCGACTTCTTTCAAGATGCTCCAAATGCCTCCCAGACGCTCTTGCGTCAGCTCTTGCCTCCTCCCACGGTAGAGGCCATGGAACTGGTACCATCTGAATCATTACGTTCAGGGGAAAACAGAGACACCCACTAGTTCCTGCTTACCCAGCAAGTCGGCACAACATTGTGACAGTTGTTTTCCCAGGCCCAACCAACTTTGGGTGGGTGTGTGTGTGTGTGTGTGTGTGTGTGTGTGTGTGTGTGTGTCCCAAGTATTTGTGAATACGTGCATAGGATATGGTGGGTGATAATTACAATGTCAAGAGGAAGAAAAGCCACCTACCTTTGGCTCTGGTTGTCTTCTGTGGAGGTGGAGTTCCTGAGATCTGGTTCGTGCTCCATCTTTTCTGTCTGTAGAAGGGTCTTTGGGTGGGCTGTTATTGGTTGCCATGGTAATAGTGCCAGCCATTCTCTTGTCAGTCAGAGAATGGCATCCACTGAAGGGGCATCACACAAAGACGTTCCCATCTGCCAAGCTCATTTGAGGGGGCTGAGCACATGGTGCCTTCCCCGAAACCCAATTCTCTGGGGGTCCAAAGTTCTTTCGAAGCCTTTAACTGGCTTCCTATTTCTTAGTTCTCATTTTTACCACGTCTGTGTAGGGCCTGAGCATACACGTACAGACCTCAGGTTAGAGAGCAAAGCTGCCACCTGCTGCTGAAGGGTAGACTTCTCTGGTGTGTGTCTGAGGCCAGAGTTTGAGTCCTCTTGCCTCTTGCCTGAAAAGCTGATGTGGGACAGGACTGGTCCCTTGTTCTAAGGAATGTAGTAGGCATTATTAGTATGCTGCACATAGGCTCTTGCCCTTCCCACTTTAGTGAATGTGAGGAGAGGGGAAGAACAGAGGGGAGAGGCAGAAGACCAAGAGTGGCGGCCAAAAGGCCTAAAGGTCCGCAAAACCACAATAGCTGGATTATGTGGAAATCTGAGAAGCTGGTGGAATGGAAAATCCGGCACAGTCCCTGGGCTGGAGAGGTCTAGGGTAGAGGGTAGGGTATGCCAGCCAGGAGGACCCTGTGACAGGTAGGGACTGAGGGATGCTGGGAGAACCTGGTGGCCAACATCCACTTTGGTATGTTAATAGGCACCTCAGTCAGCCATTTGAGACCTACCAGAGAGTGCCTTTTGCCATATTTGGAGGAATGTCCCTTAAAAGTCCATAAGTAAAAGCTTGCCTCCCAGTATGGAGCTCTTGGGAGGCAATGTGCACCTTTAAGAAGTGAAGCCTAAAGGGAGGTCCTTTTGTTGTTGAGACCTTAACCTATCCCTATACTTCTCAGCTGGAGACGTGAGTACCTCTCGAATGTCTTCCAAACAGACCTTCCTGGTATTATGTGTTTGCTTCCCTCACTGCTGGTCAGACTAATGGGGCTACCCCATTTTAGACGTGAACATCTACAACCTAAATAAACCTCTCTGTTCTTGCTTGCTTTCTATTTCTGTGTTAAACACCGTGGCCAATAGCAACTCGGAGAGAAAAGGGGTCATTTCCGTTTACAGCTTACAGTCCATTGTGAAGGAAAGTCAGGGCAGGAGCTCAAGGCCGGAGCCTCTAGAGGCAGGAACTGAGGCAGATTATGACTTTTGCTTCCCATGCCTTCCATAATTTGATTCCTTATACAACCCAGCACCACTGGCCTGGGGGTGGCACTGTCCGTAGTAGGATGGACCCTCCCACAGCAATCATCATTAGGGAAATGCCCAACAGATGTACTCACAGGCCAATCTGAGGGAAGCAGTTCCTCAGGTGAGGTTTCCTCTTCCCATATGATTCCAGTTTGTGTTGAGTTGACCAAAACTAACCAGCACACTCTCTTTACTTCATAAAGAGTCTTCGTTAGTTTCTGTCTTATGTGTATGTGTCTGCATGCATGTTTACAAATGTGTGGGTACATATGTGGGTATGAATGTGCATACACATGTACATGCAGATGGCTAGAGGGCCAATGATAATGCAAGTGAATGCTAGTCCTGCCTTATCCTTTGAGCAGTTTCTCCCAATAAAACATAGATATCACTGACATGGCCAGTCTGACTAGTCAGCTTATTTCAGAGAGCCCTTGTCTCGACCTTCTAAGGCACAATTTACCAATGGCAGTCATGCCTACTCAATACACATGTGGGTTTGGGGAAATCCAAACTCCAGTCTTTGTTTGCTTGGCAAGTGCTTTAAGATTTTATATGTATATATCTTACCCCAGAGCTTTATTAAGATGTAAGGGGTTGGGGATTTAGCTCAGTGGTAGAGCGCTTGCCTAGCAAGTGCAAGGCCCTGGGTTCGGTCCTCAGCTCTGAAAAAAAAAAAAAAGATGTAAGGTGTTCCAGTGCTGTTGCTAAGGTCCACAGTACCAGGATAGGTAACACTTTTCCAATCTCAGCAGAGACACCCTCAGCCACTGACCAACAGGCTCTCTGAGCCTCAGGTAGACCCAACAGGATTCAGCTCTTGGGGATCACAGTAGCAAGTGACTTAGCAAAGCCCTGCCTCATCTTCCCATGCTCCCTACTAATGTTTTCTCAGATTACTTCCCAAAGAAACCATGTGCGCTTCTGGAAACCCAAACCTTCTGCCACCATAGCCATGGGGCAGTTACTTCTAAGACACAAGTTTCTAGAAATTGGTCTTTGCTCAATAGTTAAAGCATCTCTGACATCATCCTAACTTTTCCATATCATTTCCCTTTACTGCATAGTTGTCGAAGTCTTGTACACAGCCCTTTATTTAATTATACAGCACCAATGCTTTTTTACGTTTTGCAGAAGAAAAACATCTCTGGTGCAAAGCTTTGCCACAGCTCACTTGACTTCATCTGATCTTATGAAAAGCAGGAACCAAAACACATGTGTTTGGATTCATGTTCCAAAATACTTTCATGTACAAATATGAATGTGTACGTGGGTTTTGGGCTTTTGTTTTTCTTCCTCAACTTTTCTGTTTCCATGATAACAAAGAGTTGGGTACCAAGAGAAGTGTCCTTCGAGGTAACCACAGCAGCCATCACTCACGTGTACCAGTAAATGTGTGTCAGATTGTTTATTGAACCTGACATATGTGTGGGTCAGCACCTTCAAGGCCAGAGCCCCACAATGGTCTATTGCTAAATCTCAAAGACCCATTTGCCTTAAGACAGAGATGAGTGATTGGGTGAACCAGGTTCTCTTGGTGGCAAGACAGCTCAATCAGAGCAAGGACCTTACCCCCACTTTTGTTCTTCTTCCAGATATTCACATAACTCAGTTTCCCACTTGCTTTTTAGGCCATGCTCAATGGACCTCTTATGGGAGGCCTCCTCTAACCCCTGTGGAAGCATAACCCCCTTCACCTCATTTTCTTTTGCCTTGTAATCTGCATTCCTGCTGTCGTAGAACATCTCTGGTTATTTCTGCTCTTCCTTTCCTCCCTCCACTAGAGCATGTGCCTATGAGGAGAAGGAATTCTGATTTGTTTATCATCCTACCCTTAGCGCCTAAAACAATATTGGTGCATTCCAGAACCTTGATACATGCTGCATGAATTAATGAAGCAGTGAATCACCGACAGGAAACTCAGACTCTGGCAAGGCAGGTTTCTTACCTGAGCCTAGGGAGGATGGCAGCAAAGTGGGACAGAGGAGGAAAGGAGCCCCAAGCCAGCTCAACTCCGAGGCCTCTGGCCCATTTCTCTACTCCATGCTGTGCTCATTAAATCTCTAAGTAACATGGGACTCATAAAGCAGAAAACAAGGGGAAGAGAGATGGATTCTCAGTGGAGATAGGACATCACTCCCCTCCCCCTACCTCCTTCCTCCTTCCTGCCTTATCCCAAGAAGCTCCTTAGACTAAAGAAAGCAGTCGCATGCTCTCCCAGAAACTGCTCTCGGAATACTCGGATGCACAATCAACCAATTGTTAAGTCCTCGACAATACCTCATCAGCGAGCACAGCACTATAATTAAAAGTAAATCCAGCTCAAGCTCTTTAAAATAGGATCTAATTTAATTGGTGCGTTTAATCTATCACTGTCACTCCAAGCCAACCGGGGGAGAATCTCATCGCAGTAGTAGGTGACAGGAAGACTTAAGAGGCCCCTCTGCAGGGTCTCCCTGTCGCCCCAGGCCTTGTGAACAGCTGGGAAGGGACAGACTTCAGTAATTCTGGAAAAGGGAGAGGCCACAGAAACTGGGAACTACATCAGTGCCCGAAGGGACTTGGGTGTGGCTGCCGTGGGGCTCTGTCCAGACTTTCAACCTTGCTTCCAGTAGGAAGGAGGTGTTTTAGGCAGAGCCCTTTCCTTGCCACCTGCCTCACCTTTAAAAAAACAAAAACAAAAACACAAAAACAAAAAACAAAAACAAATCAAAACAAATGCTAGGAGAC